>NC_074673.1:28283786-28538786 GCF_029448725.1 Salvelinus fontinalis | reverse complement strand
CCTCTGCTTGTCTCCTCTGTGACCGTGTCCCCTACCCAGTGGGAGCATCAGTGCCGGGAGCTGCACAGCGAGCAGCACGTGACCAAGGTGGAGAACGTGGCGCTGAAGCAGACCAATGAGGAGCTGGCCCAGGAGCTGGAGCACACCAGTCAGGAGCTGAGCCTTGCCCAGGAGCAGCTGGTCCTCCTGCAGGAGCAGTCCTCACACCTGAACCAGGAGAGGGAGATGTAAGTCTATCTGGCTGGCTGTGTCTGGGATCCTGTTTGGGTGTTTGTTTCTCCTTGTGAGTCCATATCTTAGACCAGTGGTTTCCAACTTCGCTTCTTGAGCACCCCAAAAGCCCCGAAAGCATTCCTGATTCAACTCATTAAGGGCCTGATAATTAGTTGAATCAGGTGTGCTTGTCCAGGGCTACAATAAAAATGTGTAGTGTTTGGGGTACTCAAGGACCGGAGTTGGGAACATCTGTCATAGGCGCTACTTGCATTCAGTAGTGTCTATAAATCACATGATTATGAAGGCATAAATGTATAAAAGCCTCTATACCTAATTTATGTTGATGTAGTTCTGTCCTTGTGATGTACTTGTCTGTTAATGTTCTGTATTATATAATGTTTTATGTTCTGTTTGGACCCCAAGAAGAGTAGCAGCTGCTAGCTGATGGGGATCCTAATGAAATATTGATATTATAACATGAATATGTGTATTTGTTGTCCAACACAGGGAGATGTACCGGGTCACAGAGGGATTGCAGAGGGAGCGAGCGAGCCTGCTGAAACAACTTGACCTGCTGAGGTAAAAGTGGAGATGGAACAGACAAACACACACACACACACACACACACACTAGGAGAGGGGCAGTGGGTTACTGTATATCAGTTCAGAGCCACTACTCTCCAAATCAAGGAGCAATGATCATACTGTACAATACTGAAGGTTATGTTATATTCACTACAAACCAAGGCCACACATCAATCCAACTGATAGCATTGACCTCAGGCAAACTCCTCAAGCTGTTTTATACTAAAGCAATGAGGCACGAGGGGTGTGGTGCATGGCCAATATACCACAGCTAAGGGCTGTTCTTACCCACGACGCAATGCGGAGTGCCTGGAAACAGCCCGTAGCAGTGGGAAATTAGTCATATACCACAAACCCCCGAGGTGCATTATTGCTATTATAAACTGCTTACAAATGTAATTAGAACAGTAAAACTAAAAGTTTTGCCATACCTGTGGTATACAGTCTCGTATACCATGGCTTTCAGCCAATCAGCATTCAGTGCTCGAACCATCCAATTTATAATAGTGCTTAGAAAGTATGTATTTCTGTTGCAATGAACCCCTTCCGTGTTATATTATCTTCAGGGAAATGAACAAGCACTTACGAGATGAGCGAGACATGTGCTCTTATCAAGTAAGTATACACATGTGCAATGTATTTATTAATCATTCTCTTTTCGTGAAATCCCCTTCTATCTATCTACAGTATCTGTATGTCTGTTTCTATCAAGTTTGATAGATACTAACCTAAAAACATGATTCCTTGAAAAGCATGGAATCTAGAAAACATTTTAAATCAAATCCAATTGCAATCAAATTGCAGATGAATTTGTTTTTCTTTTGTTGTTTTGCAGAAACTGAGGAATACTGTTAAAAATCCTGCTTGCAACCCGAGGCCTGGATCAAAAACTCTGAATCCCTTTGACAGAAAGGCCTTTAGGTATACTATTTGCTTAGAAAGGCTTTTAATACAAATTGAATGGATAGTGCCTGGTGTTGTTATGGAAGCCTTAATTGATACAAACGTTCAATTCACCTACAATACACTCTTGTTCAGTATGAATATGACTGTAGTTTGAATAGTTATTAATAGTGAATGATTCATATTTTCTAAGTAGGTGGCATTGCAAAAAGTCAAACAGAGCACATGAAACATAATTCACATGTTGGACAGAAAGCTGCTCAATAGGGCTGTAGTTTTAGTTCTGTGTAGAACGTGTCTGTACAGTATTTACATTGTTCTTAATATATGCAAATGCCTGTAAGTCAATTCACATTCTACATCCATACCATTGTACTCCATAAAAATCATTTGTTAGCCAATTTCCCCATCAATTTCCATCTCATCCCTGTCTCTCCAGTGAGGATGAGGAGGTAGTGCTCCCCCACTCTAAGAGGAAGAGTCCGGGTGGAGTGAATGGCTACAGCCTGGAGGACGTGGTGGATTCCAGACCCCTCCAGAGGATCATCTCCATAGAGGAGGACCACCTACCCCAGCTCCTTCAGGATAACTACCAGACTCAGCTCTGGGAGTGGCATGAGGAGGCCGAGGAGGAAGAGCACATAGAGCTACAGATGACCTCTATAAATTCTCCCAGTTCTCCAACGATGGAGCAGCAGCCAGTTGACACCAGAGAGACAGAGATGCCTACATCTCCCAGGGGCCAGCCTGTCGGAAAGGAGACTATGGGGAATGTAAGCATGTAGGACAAGGGCTCAGATAGAGACACAACATCAGTGTTGGTTTGAAATGATGTGAGGAGACATTGTGGTCCGTCTACTGAAAAGACTAGAAGGATTCAGTTGGCTTGGCATAGTTATCCTCCATTTGAAGTGAAAGAGATTGTTCAGCATTTTCACATTATGTTCCCTCCAGGGTCGTTTGTAGGTCACCAAGTTTTTGTTTGTTCTCCTGACCCCGTAAAGAGAGCTGTGGGGGAGGAGTGTAGGTGGATGTACAGCACAGTGTGTTTCCAACAGACCAGACCTGAGATAGGAACAAAACAGTCACAGGTGTTGGGTTTCTCACTTTGAGTGAGTTGACCCCGCAGTGAACCTCATAAACAAGATTAGCTAATTGTATTAGTGTTTGTTGAAAGAGTGTTTCCATGATTTACTGTCGATTTTAGAAAATTACTATGTATTTCAAGAACTTTGTTTTACTATAACAGAATAATATAATAGGATAATAGTTGTGGAGTTTCTTGGAATTAGGGGGCTAATTATGCAGTGTTCATAATATTTTCAAATTTGCTGCTCAATGCTCAAATATTTGTTGCCATGTCATTGTTTGTAGTGTACTCTCTCCCAGTATATATCGAATTGGATACTTGCAATCTGAATTATCCTGGTAATTACTTGAGGAAAAGTAGACTTGAGTACATAGTGAGTTTGAAAGAGTTGGATGAAACTTATAATATGAACTCTTAACACACAGATCCCTCTTTCACTCTGTGTTGTGTTTCCAGGAGGAGGTTGCAGCGTTGGCCCCAGACCGCCTGTTTAAGATCGTCCTGGTGGGCAACTCCAGTGTGGGGAAGACCTCCCTCCTCAGGCGGTTCTGTGATGACTGCTTTTACCCAGGCACCTCTGCCACCGTCGGTGAGTGGCCTTTCCAGGCTTCCTTTTTTACAGCAGAGCAGGGTTGTGTTCATTAGGCACCAACTGAACAAAACCAACTGAAACAGGAACTACCTGGAATTGTTGTATAAGAATCTCTCATTTTATTTTACGTTGAAAAATGTTTCGCTACGGTGTGCCCTAATGAACACGACCCAGAGCCGAGCCCCAGTCCTGTGGCTGGTTGACCTCACCCTCCCTCTCACACTGGCTTTACTCACTAAGCACTTTAAGATGCTGATTGTTTAACACTGTGGAAAGCTGATTATGTTGTGTTGATCTTGCACTTATAGGCCACAGCCTAATAAGCAGAGAAACCATGTTGTGGTGCTGTATATTGACTGACTTGACTCATACTGACCATGTCTTGGATTCTTCCGATTGGCCTTTCTGTTGTACTGTAGGTTAATGTTGCACACCCAAAACGAGTTTGTTCTGTGTGTGACTGAGAGCATACTCAATTATGTCATGACTCACCATACCATTTTATATTGGTTTAATTCAATTAAGTATTTTCACTCATACAGTGCTGTGCAATCCCATCGTAAGTCAGTGCACCATTCTGTAGACATGAATCAAGCGCACTGTAAGTGTATTGGGGATCTTGTAGTTTTAAACCAGTAGAGCTAGGCAGACCAAACAGCGCCACATGAAACAGCTTGTGAAGTCACAGTGTTCCTCTCATGTCATTCTGCAGTCTGGTACAAACAGCTCCACATTTCTTCATATCCTCTCTATTTAGGCCCTGTTTGGAAGCATTTGATTCTCAAAATAGTCATACAATTCTGAGAATGTATTTTTGTTGTTGTTGAGAAAGTCAGATAGATTTCGAATTGTGTGGTCCCTTTAGAACAATATACAATATCCGATCAACTCCTGTTGACGCAATTGTGACGCAAGCATTGACAGAAAACATGTTGTTCCTCCGTTTCTATTTGAGCACTGGGGACAAATGTAGTCCATTGGAATCAGCAATGGATAAGTAACATTTCAGAAACTCAGAGAAGGACATTGCCATATAAAGTTCCACATGTTATCCTTTGAAGTTCCTTGTTTTATCCAGATTTAGCCCGGAAATCAATTTTTGGCTCCTTTTATCATTTTTGTATCTTATTACGTGCCCATCATTTCTGAAAATGGGTTTACTTTTGAAAATGAATATGGATAAAAAGTTACAGGAACAAAATATTATTGTAAGGCAAAAGATAGTAAATGACTATAAGTGACAATAAGTGACTTAAATCAGATTAATGATATATTGTCTGTCCTGCATCATCAACAGGCATAGACTACAGTGTGAAGACAATACGGGTGGACAACAGCCAGGTGGCGCTGCAGATGTGGGATACAGCAGGACAGGAGAGGTGGGAACTCTACTAGGTGGATTTACACATGTTCAACCTTTTGCCTCAGCAGATTTTATTTTGCTACATGCAGTTAGGCTGTATGGCGCACTACTGCTACTATGGTTAAATGTCAGTATTTTTCCGTATTTTAATAATGAGACAAAAGTTTTAAAAGATCAAATGACATGTAATGTTGTGCATGAGGATAAAGTACAAACGGGGGAATTCTCAGTCTTACAATTACTCACTTCTCCACCACTTCAGGAGAGGACTATCAGAATGGTCCTGCAATAGATAGCAGCCGTTTTACAGGCTCCTGAACAATTCTACTCTTTTTTTTCTTTCTTTTTTGCGCTGATCGTAACTTTTTTGTACATAATGTTTCTGCCATCGTTTCCTATGATCGAAAAGGGCTTCTGGACACCAGAACAGCGATCAATAACCGTGATTTGGATTAAGATTTCTACTTCAACAAGTCGTAGGCACAGGACATAGTGCTCATTCTGGACCAGACCCTAATCCCAGAGAAAAGAGAGGCTGGCATGCGGGCACCCTGACAAAACTACATTGGCGAGTACATAAACCGCCTCTACATTCAATGGAGAACAAACTGGATGAGCTCTGTTCAAGACTATCCTATCAACAGGACCTGAAGAACTGTAATATCTTATGTTTCTCAGAGTTGTGGCTGAACAAGGACATGGATAATATACATTGAGTGTACAAAACATTAGGAACACCCCCTTTTGCCCTCAGAACAGCCTCAATTCGTTGGGCGTGGACTCTACATGGTGTTGAAAGCGTTCCGCATGGATGCTGCCCATGTTGACTCCAATGCTTCCCACAGTTGGCTGGATGTCCTTTGGGTGGGGAAGCATTCTTGATACACACAGGAAACTGTTGAGCGTGAAAAACCCAGTAGCGTTGCAGTTCTTGACACACTCAAACCGGTGCGCCTGGCACCTACTACCATACCCCATTTAAAGGCACTTCAATCTTTTGTCTTGCCTGTTCATCCTCTGAATGGCACACATACACAATCCATGTCTCAAAGCTTAAAAATCCTACCCTTCATCTACACTGATTGAAGTGGATTTAAACGGTGACATCAATAAGGGATCATAGCTTTCACCTGGACAGTCATGGAAAGAGAAGGTGTTCCAAATGTTTTGTACACTCAGTGTACATCTAGCTGGTTTTTCCATACATCGGCAGGACAGAACAGCAGCGTCAGGTAATCTCGAGTGGATGTGTCTCTTTGTTAACAACAGCTGGTGTGCCATCTCGAGGTTCTGCTCGCCTGAGTTAGAATACCTAATGATAAGCTATATATAGACCATACTATTTACCAAGATAGTTTTAATCTATATTTTTCATAGCAGTCTTTTTAGAATCACAAACCGGTGCTGGCACTAAGACTGCACTCAATGAGCTGTATAGGGGCCATAAGCAAACAGAAAAATGCTCATCCAGAAGCGGCGCTCCTAGTGGCCTGTGATTTGAATGCAGGAAAACTGAAATCCGTCCAACCTCATTTCTACCAGCATGTCACCTGTGCAACGAGAGGTGAAAAAAACTATAGATCATCTTTACTCCACACACAGAAACGCATATAAATCTCTCCCTCACCATAACATTTACATTTTAGTCATTTAGCAGACGCTCTTATCCAGAGCGACTTACAGTAGAGTGCATACATTTTATTACATTTTACATACTGAGACAAGGATATCCCTACCGGCCAAACCCTCCCTAACCCGGACGACGCTATGCCAATTGTGCGTCGCCCCACGGACCTCCCGGTTGCGGCCGGCTGCGACAGCCTGGGCGCGAACCCAGAGACTCTGGTGGCGTAGCTAGCACTGCGATGCAGTGCCCTAGACCACTGCGCCACCCGGGAGGCATAACTCTAAACTCCTGATTCATGCTTACAAGCAATAACTCAAATGAAGTACCAGTGACGCACTCAATACAGAAGTGGTCCAATGAAGCAGATGCTAAGATACAGGACTGTTTCGCTAACACAGAGTGGAATATGTTCCGCCATTCATCCAATGGCATTGAGGATTGTACCACATTAGTCACCGGCTTCATTAATATGTGCATCAACGACATTGACGAACCATCAAACAGGCAAAGCGTCAATACAGCACTAAGATCGAATCTTGTTACATCAGCTCTGACGCTTGTCGGTTGTGGCAGGGCTTGCAAAATATCATGGATTACAAAGGGAAACCCAGCCACGAGCTGCCCAGTGACGCAAGCCTACCAGATGAGCTGAATGCCTTCTATGCTCACTTCGAGGCAAGCAACACTGATCCATGCATGAGAGCAGCAGCCATTCCAGATGACCGTGTAATCACGCTCTCCATAGCTGATGTGAGTAAGACCTTTAAACAGGTTAACATTCACTAGGCCGCAGGGTCAGATGGATTACTCAGAGTATGCGCTGAGCAGCTGGCAAGTGTGTTCACTGACATTTTCAACCTCTCCCTGACACAGTCTGTAATACGTACATGTTTCAAGCAGACCACCATAGTCCCTGTGCCCCAGCACGCCAAAGTAACCTGTCTAAATGACTTATGCACCGTGGCACTCATATCTGTAGCCATGAAATGATTTGAAAGGCTGGTCATGGCTCACATCAACACCATCATCTTGACACCCTGGACCCACTCAAATTCGCATACCGCCCCAACAAATCCTCAGGTGACGCAGTCTCAATTGCACTCCACACTGACCTATCCCATCTGGACAAGAGGAATACCTATGTAAGAATGCATTCCATTGAATACAGCTCAGCCTTCAACACCATAGTACCCTCCAAGTTCATCACTAAGCTCAGGGCCCTGGTTTTGAACTCTGCCCTGTGCACTGGGTTCTGGACTTCCTGACGGACCAACCCTAGGTGGTGAGGTTAGGCAACAACACATCCGCCATGCAGACCCTCAACACATGCTTAGTCCCCTCCTGTACTCCCTGTTCACCCACAACTGTGTGGCCGCGCACGACTCCAACACCATCATTAAGTTTGCAGACGACACAACGGTGGTAGGCCTGATCACCGACAACGATGAGACAGCCTATAGGGAGGAGGTCAGAGACCTGGCAGTGTGGTGCCATGACAACAACCTGTCCCTCAACTTCAGCAAGACAAAGGAGCTTATCGTGGACTACAGCAAACGGAGGGCCGGGCACACCCTCATTCAAATCGACAGGGCTGTAGTGGAGTGGGTTAAAACCTTCAAGTTCCTTGGTGTCCACTAAGGATCTCTCATGGTCCACACACACCAACACAGTCGTGAAGAGGGCACAACAACGCCTCTTCCACCTTGGGAGGCTGAAAAGATTTGGCATGGGCCCTCAGCTGCACCATTGAGAGCATCTTGATTGGCTGCATCACTGCTTGAAATGGTAACTGCTTGACATCTGACCGCAATGCATTACAGAGGGTAGTGCATACTGACCAGCACATCACTGGGCTGAGCTCCCTGCCTAATGATCAATTAGCCTTTTAAAATGATCAACTTGGATTAGCTAACACAACGTGCCATTGGAACACAGGAGTGATGGTTGCTTATAAATGGGCCTCTGTACCCCTATGTAGATATTCCATTTTAAAAAATCTGCCGTTTCCAGCTGCATTAGTCATTTACAACATTAACAATGTCTACACTGTATTTCTGATCAATTTGATGTTATTTTAATGGACAAGAAATGTGCTTTTCTTTTAAAAACAAGTACATTTCTAAGTGACCCCAAACTTTTGAACAGTAGTTTACATATCTACCTCAATTACCTCGTACCGCTGCACATCGACTCGATATTGGTACTGGGGCGTCAGATGACCTAGCGGTTAAGAACGTTGGGCCAGTAACCGAAAGGTTGCTTGTTCGAATCCTTTAGCCGACTAGGTGAAAAATGTGTCTGTGCCCTTAAGAAAGGCACTTAACCCTAATTGCTCCTGTAAGTCACTCTGGATAAGAGTGTCTGCAAAATGACTACAATATCCTTGTACCTCGTGTATATAGCTAAGTTATCGTTACTCTTTGTGTATTTACTTTTATTTCACTATTTTCTTTCTGTCTGCATTGTTGGGAAGGGCCCGTTAGTAAGAATGTCACTCTTAGTCTACACCTGTTGTTTAAGAAGCATATGATGAATACTATTTTATTTGATTTCAGGTATCGCAGCATCACCAAGCAGTTCTTCCGCAAGGCTGATGGTGTGATAGTCATGTATGACATCACTGCTGAGCAGAGTTTTACCGCAGTGAGGCAGTGGCTGACCAGTGTACAGGTAGGAAGTGCGCAAACACTTTACTGCTCACCTCTGACATAGTACTACATACAGTGGCAAGAAAAAGTATGTGAACCCTTTGGAGTTACCTGGATTTCTGCATATATTGGTCATCAAATTTGATCGGATCTTCATCTAAGTCACAACAATAGACAAACATAGTATGCTTAAACAAATAACACACAAATTGTATTTTTCTTGTCTATATTGAATACAGCATTTAAACATTCACAGTGTAGGTTGGAAAAAGTATGTGAACCCCTAGGCTAATGACTTCTCCAAAAGATAATTGGAGTCAGGAGTCAGCTAACCTGGAGTCCATTCAATGAGACGAGATTGGAGATGTTGGTTAGAGCTGCCTTGCACTATAAAAAACACTCACAACATTTGAGTTTGCTATTCACAAGAATCATTGCCTGATGTGAACCATGCTTCGAACAAAAGAGATCTCACAAGACCTAAGATGAAGAATTGTTGACTTGCATAAAGCTGGAAAGGGTTACAAAAGTATCTCTAAAAGCCTTGCTGTTCATCAGTCCACAGTAAGACAAATTGTATATAAATGGAGAAAGTTCAGCACTGTTGCTAATCTCCCCAGGAGTGGCCGTCCTGCAAAGATGACTGCAAGAGCACAGTGCAGAATGCTCAATGAGGTTAAGAAGAATCCTAGAGTGTCAGCTAAAGACTTACAGAAATCTCTGGAATATGCTAACATCTCTGTTGACGAGTCTGCGATACGTAAAACGCTAAACAAGAATGGTGTTCATGGGAGGACACCACCGAAGAAGCCACTGCTGTCCAAAAAAAACATTGCTGTACGTCTGAAGTTTGCAAAAGTGCACCTGTATATTCCACAGCGCTACTGGCAAAATATTCTGTGGACAGATGAAACTAGAGTTCAGTTGTTTGGAAGGGACACACAACACTATGTGTGGAGGAATAATGCACAGCACACCAACATCAAAACCTCATCCCAACTGTAAAGTATGGTGGAGAGAGCATCATGGTTTGGAGCTGCTTTGCTGCCTCAGGGTCTGGACAGCTTTCTATCATCGACGGAAAAATGAATTCCTAAGTTTATCAAGACATTTTGCAGGAGAATGTTAGGCTATCTCTTCGCCAATTGAAGCTCAACAGAAGTTGGGTGATGCAACAGGACAACGACCCAAAACACAGAAGTAAATCAACAACAGAAAGCTTCAACAGAAGAAAATACGCCTTCTGGAGTGGCCCAGTCAGAGTCCTGACCTCAATCCGATTGAGATACTGTGGCATGACCTCAAGAGAGCAGTTCACACCAGACATCCCAAGAATATTGCTGAACTGAAACAGTTTTGTAAAGAGGAATGTTTCAAAATTCCTCCTGACCGCAACTACAGAAAACAGTTGGTTGAGGTTATTGCTGCCAAAGGAGGGTCAACCAGTTAATACTTTTTCCACCCTGCAGTGTGAATATTTACACGGTGTGTTCAATAAAAACATGAACACGTATAATTGTTTGTGTGTTTAAGCAGACCAGAAGATCAGATCAAATTTTATGACCAATTAATGCAGGAATCCAGGTATTTCCAAAGGGTTCACATACTTTTTCTTGCCACTGTAGCTCATAAAAATGTAGATCGCACTGAGGGCCTCCTCCTTCTCAATAGCACATTCACTCTATGCCTACATAACATTGATATACAATACCAGATCAAATGTGCTACTTATTGTAATTCATACTGGATATCTGTAGAGGCACGATACATGTTACCATTCAATATCGTTACGTATTCAGTGACACAGTTCAGAGTACATCATGTCCACTATACTGATAAAGCCAGCTTTGTCATGTACTACCAGAGAGAGAGAGAGAGAGAGAGAAAGATCTAGCCCTAATGTAATGCCTCTGTGTCCATCATCTCCTCTCTTCACAGGAGGGGGCTGGCGAGGACATTCCCATCATGCTGCTGGGGAACAAAATGGACAAGGGGAGTGAGCGGAAGGTTCAGACGAGAGTGGGTGAAAAATTAGCCAAGGTCTGTCTATCAGCCATTCCCTGGGCGTTGTTAATGGTCCAGTCTTCAACCCACAGGCTTCACAGTGCCCACAGATCTTCTCACTGAATAAGTAAAAGCAACAAAATGAGGCTTTTTAACGAGACTTGTGTGTGGTCATTAATATGGCCCAGGATTTTTTTTCTACTTCCTACATCCTTCTTTCATCTATGTTTTCTTTTTCCTTTCTTTGGGTCTGTAGTTTCTATGGTGATAGATAATTGCTAAGTGCCTCAGATCAGTCAAGAGCTGCTCTTCTTTTTCATTTTGCTCCTATGGCCATTAGTCCAGATGATGTTTACCTTAATGCTACTAAAGAGGCCTGAGTACTAGGAGATGGCTGTGTGGGAGAGGAGACTGATAGACCTACTACAGCTTCCAATTACAGCGCTGGTCTGTACATCCCATTGACTTCATGTTTGTCATCCGGTAAAGACTTATCAAATCTCCTTTGCAGGACTGCCAGTTGATTTTCTACGAGTGCAGTGCTTGTTCCGGACAAAACGTGGTAGACTCAATGGTAAATTTGGCAAGGTGAGTTGAGTAAAGTGCTGTGAGGGATTTTTAACAGGACATAATTCCTACTTCTTCCACATATCTATTGTCTTAACACTATTTGTCATTTTAATTTAAGCCATTAATTAACAAGACTATATATGACGGGAAAACAAACTTAATACTGTCAGGCCAAAAATGTAATAACTGTCTGCTTGGACATAGTCCAAACTGGGCTTTATGCGGTCTGCAGTGACTCACATTAAGCCAAATGCGTCACGGCAAGATTGAGAAAACAATGACCAATCTTATCATTCCTAAATATACACTTTAGACACGTAGTACATAACTTTATCCTAGAACTTCAATAATAGGATCAGAATGTTATATTGTGTGCAATTTCTTCTCTAGTCAAGTCACTGTAATAGAGGTTGAGTTCTCACTCTCAATAATAAACAATTAACCTGAAGCATATGTGTGACTGGCGCATTTCTGAGTGAAATCTCTTCTGCTATGTCTTCTAGAATTCTGAAAGAGCAGGAGGACAGAGAGAAAGAGAAAACGATCCATCTGGTGAACAGCTCTTCACAGAAGAAGAGGTCCTGCTGCTAGCAACAAAATGGCTATTAGTTACTTTCTTCACAACACCATAGTGTACCTGTTCAGATGTTCACTGTACATTTTAACCGCCGGTCCTTAGGAACTCAAGGATCTATAGCACAATGCAGTTGATGTCGGAAGTTTACATACACCTTAGCCAAATACATTTAAACTCAGTTTTTCACAATCCCTGACATTTAATCCTGGTCAAAATTCCCTGTTTTAGGTCAGTTAGGATCACCACTTTATTTTAAGAATGTGACATGTCAAAATAATAGTAGATTGAATTATTTATTTCAGCTTTTATTTCTTTCATCCCATTCCCAGTGGGTCGGAAGTTTACATACACTCAATTAGTATTTGGTAATATTGCCTTTAAATTGTTTAACTTGGCTCAAACATTTCGGGTAGCCTTACACAAGCTTCCCACAATAAGTTGGGTGAATTTTGGCCCATTCCTCCTGACAGAGCTGGTTTAACTGAGTCAGGTTTGTAGGCCTCCTTGCTCGCACACGCTTTTTCAGTTCTGCCCACAAATTTTCTATGGGATTGAGGTCAGGGCTTTGTGATGGCCACTCCAATACCTTGACTTTGTTGTCCTTAAGCCATTTTTCCACAACTTTGGAAGAATGCTTGGGGTCATTGTCCATTTGGAAGACCCATTTGCGACCAAGCTTTAACTTCCTGACTGATGTCTTGAGATGTTGCTTCAATATATCCACATAATTTTCCTCCCTCATGAAGCCATCTATTTTATATAGTGCACCAGTCCCTCCTGCAGCAAAGCACCCCCACAACATGATGCTGCCGCCCCCGTGCTTCACAGTTGAGATGGTGTTCTTCGGCTTGCAAGCATCCCACTTTTTCCTCCAAAAATAACAATGATCATTATGGCCAAACAGTTCTATTTTTGTTTCATCAGACCAGAGGACATTTCTCCAAAAAGTACAATCTTTGTCCCCATGTGCAGTTGCAAATCGTAGTCTGGCTTTTTTATGGCGGTTTTGGAGCAGTGGCTTCTTCCTTGCAGAGCGGCCTTTCAGGTTATGTCGATATAAGACTCGTTTTACTGTGGATATAGATACTTTTATACCTGTTTCCTCCAGCATCTTCACAGGGTCCTTTGCCGTTGTTCTGGGATTGATTTGCACTTTTCGCACCAAAGTACGTTCATCTCTAGGAGACAGAACGTGTCTCCTTCCTGATGGGTATGACGGCTGTGTGGTCCCATGGTGTTTATACTATTGTTTGTACAGATGAACGTGGTACCTTCAGGCATTTGGAAATTGTGGAGATCTACAATTTTTTTTCTGAGGTCTTGGCTGATTTCTTTTGATTTTCACATGATGTCAAGCAGAGGCACTGAGTTTGAAGGTAGACCTTGAAATACATCCACAGGTACACCTCCAATTGACTCAAATGATGTCAATTAGCCTATCAGAAGCTTCTAAGGCCTTGACATCATTTTCTGGAATTTTCCAAGTTGTTTAAAGGCACAGTCAACTTAGTGTATGTAAACTTCTGACCCACTGGAATTGTGATAGTGAAATAATCTGTAAACAATTGTTTGAAAAATTACTTAATTATTAAAGTAGATGTCCTAACCAACTTGCCAAAACTAGTTTGTTAACAAGAAATTTGTGGAGTGGTTGAAAAACGAGTTTTAATGACTCCAACGTAAGTGTAAATGTAAACTTCCGACTTCAACTGTACCTCTTTCGATCTCACTCGGTCTCTCTCTCTGTCTCGGTCTAACTCTCTCTCTACACATGCAGTGTGTACACCTGTTTTCATGAGTCTGTGGCTTTTAAAACAGCTCTCTTTCAGATGTTATCGTAGCACTTCACACCATGAAAGAGCCAGACTATGGGATGACACTACCATTGGTGAATAGAATTACATTTTTAAAAAGACAGTATAGTACTATTAAAATGTCATAAATTGTAGTTATTAGGAAAATACATCTATTTTTAATTAAATGTATTTTCAACCAGCTAAGCCAAAACCAACAGTGAGTTATATACTGTATAAAAGTTAAGAAAGTAAATATTTGTTTATGGCTGGGTTAGGTTTTCGACAATTTGTGAAATGTGGATTTTGTTCAGAACCAATTGAACATTTCCAACAGTAAAGAAGAGTTCATATTATTTGTCAGATTTGGACTCTTTTATCTCGGATCAATTTTGTTACTAGATTAGCCTCTCTCAAACATAATAAGGTTTACTGTTGTATGTGGGGATGATTGTCCAGAAGTCAACTATGTGTATAGAAATGCCTTTGCAATGAGTGGACGGTAGTAGACCTCTACCTCTATCAAAGCGTCTGCATGCAAACTGTCACCACTATTTGGCTTTTTTATGTAATTAGCGCAGTGTTATTTCTATGAAGGAGTTGTCTGTTGAACTGCAGTTGTTTGCTCAATCTTGCCAAGTGATATGCCTTTTCCATAACCAGATCTCTTAAAGTATTTGTTTGTGGACACGCTAAAACATTTCTCATAATAATTCCATAAAAGTTGATATAGCACCAAGTATTGTTGAACAAATTATCTTGTGCTCCCGCTGGGAATTTGTTGTAAATATAACATATTGTAATGTACACCATCACTGCACTTGTACAGTATAGTAATTTAGCTTCCAATAGATACCTATGAGACAATGGAGGTGTAATTAGTACATGTATGTTCTGGGATGTTGAGGAACACTAACAAATCATCCTTTGGGGTCCTCCAGTGTAGAGTATCTCTTGTGTATTTGACAGTGTGCTATGGCCACTCTAAACTAACCAACCAGGTTGCATTTGTGCCACGTTACTGTACCTGTGTTCTTGCACAATAATGTGAAAATGTAAATATGAAAAATGTTATGGTTTCTCTGAATAATAAATGGATATTGTATATTTCAGGGATCTTGTGTGAACTTGAATTACAGATGCCACCTAGTGGACAATGTTAGTCTTTAGCTTAACTTTTATTTAACTCTTACACGACAGCAGGTAAAATTAACAATACAATACAATGCTTGAATAGCACTATTTTTAAACTCTTGAAAATGTAATTGTCATACAAAATGAACTAGTGGTAACCATGTTTTAGTACTTAGGCAGATTACCAGGTGTAAATAATTAAATGATTGCCATGAGTGGTAAACAGGAATAACACTTAGCAAGTGTTATATCTGCTGAAGGGTAAACATTAAAGTTCGTTAGCTTAAATCACTGACTTAATTCCAAAGACAACAGTGTTGTATGCATGCTATTGCACACAATCTACTTAGTGGATACTATTTCAGTTAGATTTTCTTCATAATATTCAGCTTTTTTATTCTATTTCACACACTGTGCTAGATATACACACGTTGATACTGGATCAAAAGCAAAAAAGGTAAAGACATACTATCTGCTCACAAGAGACAGCTCTCAACATGAAACTACCGGTCCCTGCCCTTCTAGATCAAAACGCAGACTCTTTACGGAACATATTGTACATGAGCCAAATGTCACTCACTCATTACTAGCCACTAGTCTATTCATACATGGCATGTCACACTGTACGTCTTCTGAACAGTCATAAGTGTTGTGCTGATGAGCTTCATTGAGATGCATGGAAGAGCGTCTGTATCTTGGCTGCAGATAGAATGTCTTTGGTAAGGAAGGATGGTGTAACAGTACTACACAACTGTGAGGGGAGGTCACACAGTTGGACTGGAGGACACCTCCAGTTGTTGCCTTGGCGATGACCTTAGAGTTAGTAAGAGCACAGGTGAAGGGAAGGAGCTGCCGCCTGAGTGTCCAACTCCAGCGCTGAGCAGAGGCTGGAATTAACTCTCTGCTACTGATCTAAGGACAGGACTAACTGCTGACAGTTGCTAGGCCAGGCTCTGAGGACAGGTCAGTCACTGACCCGAGATCAGCAGAGCCAGGGAAAGCATGGTAACTACAAGGCCCTCAAGTTGAGAGAAGTTCAGTGAGCAGCAGCTACTGATGTGAGGCCCCACCCACTAAATGCTGCGTCACACTTTCCACTTCTTGGTATGGCTTCAGTGTGTACACAGAATTTAAGAGACAATGGTTATTATTAAAGATCAGTGTCTGTTCAGTGGGGTAGGCCTTGTAATCAGGAGCTTTTGCAGGCATCTAGACAAGAGCCGCTGACTACGCAGATTACAACGCCGACATCACAGCTCTAACAGAAACCACAGACCACACTTTGGAGTGCAAGCTGCGCAAATGTATGAGCGCTCATATATATTGCACACTCCCAAAAAGCTACAGTACATGACCTGATTGCAAACACACACTATCATTCACATCGTTACACATACATTATGCAGCACTGAATTTTTCTTGGCCGATACATTTAATTACTGCACTACCAGATATGGTGAAGATTATTTACAAACATGCAAAATTGGGTAATTTAAAAGTATATTTGAAGATAGAAGATACTGGCCTAGGATGTAGAATATTAAAAAGTATCATTATATGCAATATATATGCAAAGTACAGTAACTGATCATAATGCGCTCCAAACACTGAAACTCACATAGAAAATATTTTCCCAAAAAGGAGGGAAAATAAAGACATTTTAAAAAGTGCTAACTAATCCTGTGGCCTGATTATTTTGGAAGAACAATGAACAAAATCAAGATAACATACAATATAGATAAATAATCAATAACATTCATTATGACTAGAACATTCTTGAATTCACAAGGTGTTACATTCAAAGTTGTCCTCTGAACAGTTGGCCTAACAGTTAAGACTTGCCTTGTTAAATAAAGGTTAAATTAAAAAAATGCCGGTGAGAGGTGTTGATGTGGGCATGTTGATATTGCTTGGAGTGCCACCCCTGTACTCTTCTCTCATCATCACCTGATTCCTCTGATCTGGCCTATCCCACCATTTCTCTCCATCCATCCGCTCTCATCCTTCCTCTCCATCCATCCTCTCTCATCCTTCCTCTCCATCTATTCTCTCTCATCCCTCTATCTCCTCTTTGATTCCTGCATCCCACCATCTCCCTCTCAACCTCTCTCATTCTTCCATCCCACTCTCTCGTCTCCCTCCACCCCATTCTCTCTCCTCAGTGTCTGTTGTTAAGGGGAGTGCCTCTGCCTCCCTCTGTGTTTGTGGGGCTGCAGGCAGCACTGCGCACCGGCTATCCCTGTTGGACACCTAGCTAACGCATCTTGTAGTCGTGGGAGATGGCTGCCTCACATAACTGTCCTTTGAAATCCAACTCAAAGGTAAAGTCCAAGTCACGCTGCAAGACAGAGACAAAAAGAGAAAGAGAGAAAGAAAGAGAAAGAGAGAAAGAAAGAAAGAGACAGAATTCACCAGGGGGGAAAGAGAGAAATTAGAGTGAGTGTTAAATCAAACGTTTCTTATTTCAGGCCTGTCACCTGAACATGGGCTTGACAGAGTTCTCACACAGGCAATTTCTACAGATGAGGAAAGAGATTCCAGGACTCTGTATAGCCTAATTATGGTGTGTTTCGTGTGTATGGTTTGAAAGTAAATGTGTATATCTACATGTTACCTCTTGGTTGGTTGGGGGAGAAAAGATAAGCCATTCTATTTAAATTTGTCTTGTTTCTGTTAGTCTTTAGTGACATGGATAGAAGTACAGTCTGCTGTCATTCTGATCTAAGAATATTACTCCTGCTTATTATGAAGAAAAAATACATCTGTTTAACTTTGTAAACTAAAGGTGTGTTTAGAATTATTTTTGTTGTATTAATGCTATGTAATCTCTCCTCAGACTAATATTATTCTGTTTGTCCTGTGGGTACCTTTGCCACTGTTCCACCCCTTGTGTATTGCGCTGTCATGGTGTATTTGGACGCAGAATGCTTATCGAATGAAGATTCCTAAGCGGAGTAGTTTAACTCCAAATGTGAATATTTCAACTTTTTCTCTGCTGCCGTATTTTGGATGTCGCTTAGGCTAGCAGATGTATACTATTGTAGGGGGATGGATGCGGGAGTGAGCGAGGGTTGATGAAGAATGAGAAAGATTTCAGGAGACAGGGAGTGAAAGAGTAGGAGAGGAGAAACACAGTAGGCTGATTATTAGCCTATTACAAATACAGGCAATTTTAGGTCTGAATGAATGTACACTGACTGAATCAGAAACCAATGGTTTCTTGGAGATCTTGACTGATTTTGACCCTTCCTGTTTGGTCTGGGACTGATCAGTGTTTTCTCTCCTTTGACCTTTATCACAAAGATGATTAAAACAAGCTGTCTATTGTGGAGAAGTAGCAGTGGAATTGAGTTCATTTCTAGCTATATAATGATAGAATAAATGCTTTATCTGCCTGAAATGACGATAGTCTTTTTGACTTTATTTTGATAGACAAAACAAGTACAGATATTATATGTATGTGTCCGCCCTGACTTTAGTTATATTTGCTTTCTTTATTATTTGGTTAGGGCAGGGTGTGACAAGGGGTGGTTTGTTTAGTTTTTGTATTGTCTAGGGCACAGGTGTCAAACTCATTCCACGGGGGGCCGAGTGTCTGCGGGTTTTCGCTCCTCCCTTATACTTGATTGATGAATTAACATCACTAATTAGTTAGGAACTCCCCACACCTGGTTGTCTAGGGCTTTATTGAAAGGAAAGACCAAAAACCTGCAGACACAAGGCCCTCCGTGGAATGAGTTTGACACCCCTGGTCTAGGGGTTTTTGTTATCTATGGGGATTTTGTATTGTCTAGGGGTTGTAGGTTTATGGTGGCCTGAGTTGGTTTCCAATCAGAGACAGCTGTTTATCGTTGTCTCTGATTGGGGAGCCTATTTAGGTTGCCATTTTCCATGTTGGTTTGGTGGGTAGTTGTCCATGTTTAGTTGCCTGTGAACACTACACATGCTTCACGGTTTGTTTGTTTGTTAGTTTGTTAAGTGGTCTTTGTTGAATTAAAATATGTATTCCAATCGCGCTGCACCTTGGTCCACTCCTTTAAACGGCCGTGACAGTATGACCTGTACCTATCCCTGTGGGGCCTGGTTCTCTAGCTATCATGCAGTAGGTAGGTGCTAGGGCCTTTAAAAAACATTTTTGGGGACCAGAACAAACCTGGTACCTAGATGGGGAGGGTTTCCCGGACACAGATTTAGCCTAGTCCTGGACTACAAAGCACTCTCAATGGAGATTCTAGACTGTGTCCCAGAAATTACCCTTATAAGCATAACTTCTCAGTTGATGACTTTTTACTGGTCATAGATTCCAGATACTCACTATGTTCTTGTCGTTGGGCTTCATGTTGATGCTGCCAATGATCTCTTCCCCTCTCCTCACAGTCAGGTAGTCCTCCAGGTAGAACACTGTCTGTTTCCAGTGTGTGTATGGAGCATCGGGGGCTATAGGAAGACAGACAGGCAGTTAAGGCCAAATCCTAACTTCAGGTCAGTGTGCTTAAAAGGTCCAATACAACCGTTTTTATCTTAATATCAAATTATTTCTGCATAATTGTTTTCAATTACAATGCTCAAAAATAAATAAATAGCTTATTAGCAAAAAGCCATTTTTCAAGCAATCATTTTGCTAGGAGTGGTCTGAGACAAGGACCTAATGGGAGTGATATGCACCCCGAAAACAAGCTGTTATTGGCAGAGAGGTTTGAAATTATCTTTGTTATTGGTCTATTAACTTATACGTCCTGGTGATGTAGCCAGGCAGGCCAAAACTCAACCCATGCTAAACGAGCTGAAATTCCAGGTGGTGTTTTCAAACAGCTCTTACACTAAAAGGGTATTATCACAATTTCACAGTATTATTCCAGCCTCAGTGTGTACAGTATATAACAGTATATAACAGTATATAAAACAAAGGAAAATTATGTTTTTGACTGTACTGCCCCTTATACTCGAATTTTCACGTATATTATGCATAATTGTCAACTGAAGAGTTAATTTTAGAATTCGGCCCTTAGAGTGGACATGACCCCCAGACCATTTACCCTTAAAACCAAAACAATCATGAGCCAAAGTTTTGACCCCTATATGAACTGTAACTCAGTAAAATCTTTGGAATTGAAATTCATTATTTGTACATTTCCCAGTTAAAACCTCTTGACTTGGGATCATTTTCGTAAACAACCGCTGAATTGCAGAGCGCCAAAATCAACACACAAAACAATATTTATAAATCATGAAATCACAAGTGAAATATACCAAACACGAGACCCTCAGTTACACAATAAATGTTATTTTTGTACGATAAAGATTAGTTTTATAACCAAAAACCGCCATTTGGTTTGTGCGTTATGTTCAGAAAACCACAGGCTCGTTCCGGTCCTGAAAGGCAGACAAATTCCAAAAAGTATCCATAATGTTCGTAGAAACATGTCAAACGTTTTTTTATAATCAATCCTCAGGTTGTTTTTAACATACATAATCAATAATGTTTAAACCGGACGGTAACCTATTCAATACTACAGAGAAAGAAAATGTCGAGCTACATCTCTCGCGCGCAGGAACTAATCAAAGGACACCTGACGCATTTTGAAAAATCTTGCTCATTTTTCAAAATAAAAGCTTGAAACTATGTCTAAAGCCTGGTCACAGCCTGAGGAAGCCATTGGAAAAGGAATCTGGTTGATACCCCTTTAAATGGAGGGGCAGGCAATGGAACAGGGATTTTTCCAAATAAAAGGCACTTCCGGGTTGGATTTCCTCAGATTTTCACCTGCAGTTCTGTTATACTCAGACAATATTTTGACAGTTTTGGAAACTTTAGAGTGTTTTCTATCCTAATCTGTCGATTATATGCATATTCTAGCATCTGGACCTGAGAAATAGTCTGTTTACCTTGGGAACGTTCTTTTTCCAAACATAAAATTCTGCCCCCTAGCTGAAAGAGGTTAATGGAATGAATGCGCTTAGTGTCAAAAATGGACTGCAGGGGGACTGCAGGATTTGTTTAAATGCATTTCACCTTGTATTGCTGAATTTCCATGACAGCTAGGCTCTCTGAACAGTGACATGATACGTCTGAAAGCCTGAGGGAATTAAACCCTGATCACTAATTATCATGCTATTTACAAACACCACAGATGTGTGATGATAAAATGCTGGTTGAGGATATACATATCATTGGTATAACGAACAGCTAAGAGGAACTGACTGGGTTGACCTCCCCACCGACATTTGTCTTTATCAATCTGTATCCTCCCTTTACCTCGCCACTCATCATGCATTCCACTACCTGAATTGTATGTGTGTATGTCATCTCCAGCTGCACACTGCTGATAGCCGACACCACCGCCCCAAACAAAAGTGTGCGCCCCCTTGTGAATGCGCTGTTAAACGATTGCTGGACCAAGCCAAAGGTCAATACACCTTTAATCAAATTTCAGCCGGCTGTCCTGGGGTAACTTTGCACCTTTTAAAAGATACGCCATTTGAGGGCTCATGGAAAAAAATGAGTTTCTGATCAGCATGGTTGCTGCATAAACACAGAGTATGAAAGCTGTGTGGGAACAAACAGAATAGGTAAATCTATAGTTGTGAAGAGGGCATGATAACACCCTTTCCTCCTCAGGAGACTGAAAAGATTTGGCATGGGTCCCCAGATCCTCAAAATGTTCTACAGCTGCACCATCGAGAGCATCCTGACCGGTTGCATCACCACCTGGTATGGCAACTGCTTGGCATCTAAGGCGCTACAGAGGGTAGTGTGTATGGCCCAGTACATCACTGGGGCCAAGTTTCCTGACATCCAGGACCTATATACTAGGCTGTGTCAGAGGAAGGCCCAAAAAATTGTCAAAGACTACAGTCACCCAAGTCATAGACTGTTCTCTCTGCTACTGCATGGCAAGTGGTACCGGAGCACAAAGTCTATGACCAAAAGGCTCCTTAACAGCTTCTACCCCCAAGCCATAAGACTGCTGAACAACTAATCAAATGGGCACCCAGACTATTTACATTGATACCCCCCCCCCCCTTACACTGCTGCTACTCGCTGTTTATCTATGCATAGTCACTTTACAAATTACCTCGACTAACCTGTACCCCCACACAATGACTCGGTACTGGTACCCCCTGTATATAGCCTTGTTATTGTAATCTAAATTGCTTGTAAAACATACATACATATATTTTTTTTACTTTAGTTAATTTAGTAAATATTTTCTTAACTCTATTTCTTGAACTGCATTGTTGGTTAAGGGCTTGTAAGTAAGCATTTCACGGTAAGGTCTACTACACCTGTTGTATTCGGCGCATGTGACAAATAAAATTTGTTTTGATTTGTTTCGCTAATTCAATGCGTGAGTTGTTATTTTCCAGCAGCAGATAACTCTGCAGATGTCTCTGTGTGCTCCATACACTATATACCGGTCCTCCAGGAGAATATAGGAAAACTATGGCCTTAAAGGACTTAGGCCTCTATGTGTGCATTTAGATGTGTATCAGGGGTGCAGCGAGGGCTCAAATCAATACAATAAGGTGGAAGAGCTGTATGATTGGAGGTCAAAATTAAGACATGGTCTACTTTGCAGTGACAACACATGGTCATCTTGCCACTGCCTCAGCAAAATGTACGAAAGTCACAGAAAGTCACAATTCAAAGTCTCCTATGTGCGTCACAAATTCGAATGAAGGCAAACGAATGAAGCTATTATGTGGTATCACATCACAAAATGTATAACATCACACCACCACTAGAGGTCGCTCACTGACTGATCCAAATGAACTCAGCTCATCGCTCTACTTTCTGTGGACATGCAAATCAACTGGGGCCTCAAAGGTCTTCTAATTTTAGCCTTGATACACTACATGACCAAAAGTATGTGGACACCTGCTCGTCAAACATCTCATTCCAAAATCATGGGCATTAATATGGAGTTGGTCCGCCCTTTGCTGCTATAACAGCCTCCAATCTTCTGGGAAGGCTTTCCACTAGATGTTGGAACAATGGGATTCCATTCAGCCACAAGCGCATTCGTGAGATCGGGCACTGATCTTGGGTGATTAGGCCTGTCTCGCAGTTGGCATTCCAATTCATCCCAAAGGTGTTCGGTGGGGTTGAGGTTAGGGCTCTGTGCAGGCCAGTCAAGTTCTTCCACATCGATCGCGACAAATCATTTCTGTATGGACCTCGCTTTGTGCACGGGGGCATTGTCATGCTGAAATAGGAAAAGGCCTTCTCCAAACTGTTGCCACGAAGTTGGAAGCACAGAATCATCTAGAATGTCATTGTATGCTGTAGCGTTAAGATTTCCCTTCACTGGAACTAAGGGGCCTAGTCCGAAACCATGAAAAATATTACCAGACCATTATTCCTCCTCTACCAAACTTTACAGTTGGCACTATGTATTGGGGCAGCTAGCGTTCTCCTGGCATCCGGCAAACCCAGATTAGTTCGTCGGACTGCCAGATGGTGAAGCGTGATTCATCACTCCAGAGAACGCGTTTCTGCTGCTCCACAGTCAAATAGCGGCGAGCTTTACACACCTCCAGCCGACGTTTGGCATTGCCCATGGTGATCTTAGGCTTGTGTGCGGCTTCTTGGCCATGGAAACCCATTTCATGAATCTTCGGACAAACAGTTATTGTGCTGACGTTCCTTCCAGCGCTGACGTTGCTTTGGAGCGCTGTGCACTTTAGCACTTGGCAGTCCCGTTCTGTGAGCTTGTGTGGCCACCACTTCGCAGCTAAGCCATTGTTGCTCCTAGATGCTTCCACTTCACAATAACAGCACTTACAGTTCACTGTGGCAGCTCTAGCAGGGCCAAAATTTGATGAACTGACTTGTTGGAAAGGTGGCATCCAATGACGGTGCCACATTGAAAGACTAATTTTAAGGGGTGTTCACTTACTTTTATATATATAGTGTATCAGCATTTGCTGTTGTAGTCTAGGCCTTTCTGGCTTATCAAAGAACTCATTAGAGGGGGTTCTTTGTCTTGGGATGGAACCCATAGGGAGGATGGATGGTGGGCAGGGAGCAGGAACTCTAGCTAACCTGTCAGGGAGCAGTAGGACTCTCCTAGCCTATAATCTGCTGCTGCTGCCGCCAATTAAAAGGATAAAACCCTAGGTCTGCAGAAGTTGGTCTGATAACGACACCGTGAACTGAAGAGCTGCTAGTACTACGGTACAAAGAGTGCTAATGAGCCTTCCACACCGAGACTTCCATTATTGCTCATACTTTCTTATCATCCAGTTTATTGTTGTCGTCCCCCAACAATTGCCTGTTGCCAACCCCTGACCTACACATTCCTCTTATTAATCACATGTCAATCTTACATCTACAATTAGGCTACACCTGTGTAAGCCTGTGTGAAAATCAATAACAGAGAAAGAGAGAGGCCGAGAACAGGAAGAGTGTGTTGAAAATGTACCGGTGGAGAAGCCAGTCTTCTTGTGACACTTGGTGAACTCGATGTTAAAGTAGGTGACCAGGGCGTGGATGTAGTCGTTCCTCTGGATCTTAAGGCAGAAGGCTGAGGTGAAGGACAAGTCCTCAGTCTTCACTGTATAGATGTCCACCTCCTGTTGAAGAGGGACAACAACCACACTTCCCTGTTACATCTACAGCTAGCAGTGTTAATGCTAATCACATACATAATCCATAGTGATTGGGGTTCTATTCACACCATTCACTGCCAGCACAGTGGTTTCTCCATTGTGTATGTACATGTAGGCCTAACTCTTCCTCTGTTGTCTTACAAGTCTTAAGTCTTGTAAGGAGCAGGTCACATGCATATCTTATATGTGAGTCATATGATCTATGTGGCAGTGCCCCTGGGCATTGTGTCCTGTATTATCCCTGAGCCTCTTGTTCTCTCTGTCAGAGCTGAAGCCTCTGCTCTCTGCTACTCTGCTCCAACCTCTCCCTTTGGGTTCAAGGGCCACAGAGCTGAAACCAAACCCCACTAATCTCCCCTCACCCCAGAGGGACCAGCCCAGAAACCCCCACTAAAGGTGGATGAACGAGGAGGAGAAGATGGGGTCATTTGTCTGGAGAACCAAGGCAGTAACTATTGTTAAGCTTGTATTGTGCTCACATCCTGCTCCTTTATAGACCTCCTACAGTATGATTCATATCCCATATTTTAAAAGGGTATCTACAGCCTTGTGATTCTGCAGTGGGAGAGGAGAGAGAGAGAGGAGAGCATATGGTTGTGAAACACAGCTTTCTGCTCCGGTGAAGCCCACATTTCATCTTTCACTCAAATGTCAGCACACCAGCGGTTCTCAAATCACGTTGGCGTTTTGATTACAGAGAAATCAGGAGCGTCCTACCATCTGAATCCGTTGCTGCTAGGTAAGCAGACAGATGGTTTAGAGCTCAGATAATGTGTTGTTATTCAGTACCCTATAGTATTCACCGCCGGGGGCAACTGGCTCTGTTTCCAAAGTGACACATTTGCAGTGGAAAAATAAAATGTTTATGTATCGAGCGATCAGCAGTTAAAACAGCATAATTCAAAAGTCAATGTCCCCAGCTACCTTTCTCAAACAACTCCCAGCTTTCGTAAGAGTAACAACTGTTTACTTTGGTTATGCGCCACAAACTCCTTAAAGTCATATTTCATAGTGCAGGATGACAATTCCTTTTCGGCGCCCTCTCACTCACAGTAAAGGAAACATTTTGAACACGAGGAACTTGTTTGATCCCTTTAACATCCTAAGCTCCTTTGCGCACTGTCTGTGTACAATATTAATTAAAGGACTCATCCTATAATCCATTCAGAGACATGCAACACCTTGTGGCATGTCATTTTCTGGGTTGCCAGGTTTAATCTTGCCAGGCGTGAGTGAATAAAGGCGCCAGTACCAAAATCTTGAAGATAAAACACTGACTTTTCAAAGATTATTTCCCTGCTTGTTATTATTACAGACAAAAGGCTTTAGAAAAAAACAACATAAACACATGCACTTAGAAATGGCAATCCAATCAATAATCTAGGTAAACAAGACAATCAATAATCTAGGTAAACAAGACAATCAATAATCTAGGTAAACAAGACAATCAGACAATCAGCAGTCTAGACATTGGAATTAACATGCATGGCACAATCTGTAGCTAGTAGTGAAGGACAGAGAAAGCATGGCCAGAAGACTGGAATTGGAGGATCACATTAGGGTGAAATATTGTCCATTTACAGCTGAGGACATACGCCACTAGATTGTGATATGTATGTGGATGATTTACAGTCTCTTTACTGTAACGTATGGCCTCTTTCCTGATTTTGAATTAGGTTAAACAGTTTAAAAAGTCTTGATTCCTACAGTGTGTTTTCAACAATGCCAAGTTACTTTGAGGCACGTGGATGAGAAGTACACACCTCAGCAGTCCAAAAGCTGAAGCTTAGCAGCTGTGTTCACTATTCTAATGAACAGATCAAGATATCGCCCGGTGGCCCATTATACTAATAACACTAAAACCGGTTATGTAAATCCTACACTGCATTAGCCTAGAGGTTTTTGTTTACCTTAATATTTCAACTATTTTAAAAAACAAGCACACATAAAACTAGAAAAAGCCATAGACACATGAGTAAAATCTTGGAGGATAACACAATAAAGGGATTGTGGTCCTCTTGAGACACGGATGAAAATAGTATGCAGTGAGATAATAAAACAGAAAAACAAAGAAGAAGAACATCTATCTCATCATTGCAGTTACATTGTAGGGTACAATGAAACGGGCACAGAAGACAAACGTTTAAAACTTCGCAGAGAGGGTGACGTTTTTTACGGGCAGAGACAACGCTGACGCAATGCTTTGTGATTCAACAGTGGGCTTTCACACTGCTGGTTCTCCACAAATACAAATACAAAAAATAACTACCCACACATACAGTCACACACAGAGACATACAATAGTTCTACACACATCCACACACACATGCACACATGTGAAATGAAGACAAAGCGGACCTTGATCAGGAAGGAGTTGGTGACCATCTGTTTGGGGTCAACTATGTCCACCAGGGGCTCCTTCATGGCCACGTTACGGATGCAGGTCATGTCAAAGCCATACACGTTCTCCCACCCTGTGGATGCACAGCGCATTATGGAACACCTTTGTGGAAGAAGGGCAATTAAATAAATCAGTCTTAGAGAGGGAGGAATACATAGTGTGTGTCCAAAATGCCACCCTACTTCCTATGTAGTTGACCAAGGCCCAAGACACCTGGTCAAAAGTAGTGGACTAAATAGGGAATTGGGGGCCACTTCAGACTCAGTGTCGGCTAACCATCACTGTAGTGCAGTGCACCGCAGTAAACAGAGAGATTGCCTAATCTCTCCTCTTCTCAGGCTAACTCATCATGTATTAAGCATGGCTACAGTACTTAAGATAGTGTGTTTAAGATCCAGTCCATAAAAATAAAAAACTGGAGGCCTCTTACACTTCAATGTTGTGAAAATCCTGGCGAAATGCATTGCACATAGAATAAAAAAGGTTTTTACCAGATACTGTTCATCCTGATCAGACAGGTTTTTTTTACAAGGACGATATATTGGAGATAATATGCGACAATTACTTGAAACAATTGAACACTATGAAACGCCAACAATACCAGGCCTGGTCTTCATTGCAGATTTTGAAAATGCGTTTGACAAAGTACAACTAGAATATATATATATAAATGCCTGGACTACTTTAATTTCGGTGAATCTCTTATACAATGAGTAAAAGTTATGTACAGCAATGCCAGGTGTAAAATAGTAAATAATGGTTACTTCTCAGAAAGTATTGAGCTGTTAAGAAGAGCAAAACAAGGCTATCTGTTGTCTCCATATCTATTTATTGCCATTGAAATGCTAGCTATTAAAATTAGATCCAACAAGAACATCAAGGGGTTAGAAATCCAGGGGCTAAAAACAAAAGTGTCAATGTATTGCAATGAATAAAGTATTTTATTGAGTCCGCAATCTGTATCCCTGCAGTCTCAATGAAGATCTTGATCACTTTTCTAGCCTCTCTCGACTAAAACCTAATTTTGACAAGTGTACCATATTACGTATTGTAGTTTACCAATAACATTGGTGGATGGTGAAGTAGACATACTTGGTATTCATATCTCAGATAAGATGCTGCAACCATGGAGAGGTATGTACAGTGCATTCGGAAAGTATTCAGAACCCCGTGACTTTTTCCACATTTTGTTACGTTGGACTTATTCTAAAATGTATTAAATACATTTCCCCCTTAATCTACACACAGTACGCCATAATGACAAAGCACAGTTTTTTTGCAAATGTATTAAATATACAAAACAGAAACATCACATTTCAGTCAGACCCTTTACTCAGTGCATAGTTGAAGTACGTTTGGCAGTGATGACAGCCCCGAGTGTTCTTGGGTATGACGCTACAAGCTTGGCACACCTGTATTTGGGGAGTTTCTCCCATTATTCTCTGCAGATCCTCTCAAGCTCTGTCAGGTTGGATGGGGAGCGTCGCTGCACAGCTATTTTCAGGTCTCTCAAGGGGTGTTCGATCGGGTTCAAGTCCGGGCTCTGGCTGGGCCACTCAAGAACATTCAGAGACTTGTCCTGAAGCCACACCAGCCGTGTCTTAGCTGTGTGCTTAGGGGCTTTGTCCTGTTGGAAGGTGAACCTTTGCCCCAGTCAGGTCCTGAGCGCTCTGGAGCAGGTTTTCATCAAGGATCTCTCTGTACTTTGCTCATTTCACCTTTCCCTTGATCCTGACTTGTCTCCCAGTCTCTGCCACTGAAAAACATTCCCACAGCGTGATGCTGCCACCACCATGCTTCACCGTAGGGATGGCGCCTGGTTTCCTCCAGACGTGACGCTTGGCATTCAGGCTAAAGAGTTCAATCTTGGTTTCATCAGACCAGAGAATCTTGTTTCTAATGGTCTGAGTCCTTATGTGCCTTTTGGCAAATTCTAAGTGGACTGTCATGTGCCTTTTACTGAGGAGTGGCTTTCGTCTGGCCACTCTACCATAAAGGCCTGATTGGTGGAGTGTTGCAGAGATGGTTGTCCTTCTGGAAGGTTATCCCATCTCCACAGAGGAACTCTAGAGCTGTCAGAGTGACACACGGGTTCTTGGTCACCTTCCTGACCAAGGCCCTTCTCCCCCAGTTTGCTCAGTTTGGCAGGGCGGCCAGCCCTAGCAAGATCCTTGGTGGTTACAAACTTCTTCCATTTAAGAATGATGGAGGCCACTGTGTTCTTGGGGACCTTCAATGCTGCAGAAATGTTTTGGTACCCTTCCCCAGATCCGTGCCTTGAGATAATCCTGTCTCAGAGCTCTACGGACAATTACTTTGACCTCATGGCTTGGTTTTTGCTCTGACATGCACCATCAACTGTGGAACCTTATATAGATGGGTGTGTGCCTTTCCAAATCATGTCAAATCAATTGAATTTACCAGAGGTGGACTCCAATCAAGTTGTAGAAACATCTCAAGGATGATCAATGGAAACAGGATGAACCTGAGCACACTTTCGAGTCTCATAGCAAAGGGTCTGAATACTTATGTAAATGTGATATTTCAGTTTTTGCTTTGTCATTATGGGGTATTGTGTGTTGATTAATGAGTGAAAATAACTATTTAATCCATTTTAGAATAAGGTTGTAATGTAACTGTCACACCCTGACCATAGAGAGCTGTTTATTCTCTATGTTGGTTAGGTCGGGATGTAATTAAGGGTGGGTTATCTAGGGGAATTGTATGTCCATGTTGGCCTGGTGTGGTTCCCAATCAGAGGCAGCTGTTTATCATTGTCTCTGATTGGGGATCATATTTAGGTAGCCATTTCCTCATTGTGCTTTGTGGGATCTTGTCTATGTATAGTTGCCTGCAAGCATTATATTTAGCTTCACGTTTCGTTTGTTCGCTTTATTGTTTTGTTCTTTGAGTTTTCTCTTCCTATTAAAAGGGATGGAAACATATCACGCTGCATCTTGGTCCAATCATTATGATGATCGTGACAGTAACAAAACGTGGAAAAAGTCAAGAGGTCTGAATACTTTTCGAATGCACTGTACATGTCTATTTATGAGAAAAAATCACATTGATTAACTCTTTGTTCCTATCACAGTTTACTTACTGATGGTGTTGCCTACTCCAGACAACTCGTTTTTAGCCAAAAATATTTCACTTTATTTGGAATGCTAAGCCAGACAAAATTATCGTCCCTATTTATATAATGAATATGAGTTTGGGAGGCTAAAATGTATAAATATTAAAGCATTACATCTATCACTAAAAGCTTCACTCATACATAAGTTATACTAAAACCCAAACTGGTTCTCCGGTAAATTATTAAGAAGGCAAAAATTGGAACAAAGAATGAGCTTTTATACGTATTACCCCTTCTCATTTCCGACAAATTGAAAATTAAACTTTGTTAAAAGTATCACCCTTTCTTAAACAAGCCAAACAAAGCTGGTTACAATTTCAATTTTATCCTCCAGAAAAGAAAGAACAAATATTACAACAATTATTATGGTTAAACTCAAATATAGTGATTGAAAAAAAAAACTTTATGTAAAAAAAGTGTTTAAATTCTATTATATTTATTAATGATTAACTATGAATAGAAATGGTGGAGTTATATTACATTTGCAGCTATCAAAAATAAATGGGAATTTTCTGCTCAATCCAAATGTACAACCAACTGATTGCATCATTACCGCAAAAATGGAGGATGCAAGTGGAAGGGGGAGAAGGTAGAGAGACCTGTTTGTCTGCCATATATTAAAAATACGAATTGGCTGAAAAGGATTGGCATAAATAGACAAATATACCAGTTTCATTTGAGGATTTATCATTTGATTTTTTACAGCTGCGCCATACAGGTTGCAAAATAAATGGGCAGAGATGTTCGATGTACCGATCCCATGGCATATGAACTGATACAAAAAAAAACAATACTTGATTCAACACTTCAAATTGTTCCAGTTGAATTATTAAATGAAATTGTTGCCACCAACAGAATGCTATATATATGGGGCATACAACAATCTCAGCTCTGTATATTTTGAGGGTGGGATGGGCTGAGAGTTGCTGAGGGGTGAGATTAAGAGCTTATGTTTGGTCATGTGTTATTGTTATGTGATTGTTGTATATAAAATGTACATGTAAAGTGTGATATGTAAAATGTAGGTATATGTAGCATAAAAGATGTAAAAACAAAATAAGAGATTTGTGTAATCCGAAGAGGGGGCGTGGTGGATGGGTTAATAAAAAAAATTATTATAATAATTTTTAAAAAGATAGTGTGTAAGCATCTTTATGTGTCCCTTTGAAGTGGAAACACTTAAGCGTGACAACAGGAGGAGGGAATAATGAGCAGGTCGCACCTCAGCTGTGCTTTATCAGGCCCTAAAACTGAAGTACTCCTGGGTAATATTCCAGCAAATGTAAGAACACAGATTGAAACAGGGAGTGACTATCTGACTTTGTCCAATAAGAAATGCTAATTTCCTTTTTCCGTTTCAAAATGCTTTGCTATGATATGCCATAATGAATACGACCCTGTTCTCATGATGGCAGAACATTATTTTTAACACACCAAGTGATCAGGTATGTCATCCTTTCCCAAAAGACATCTGTCTGTTGGAACCAGACTGGGCCAAATATGGACACTGTCCCCCACTCGTCCTCTACCTCCTATCTCTGCTTTCACTAAAACCTCTCACTGCACATGAGAGCTTTGTGTGGGCTAGCACTGAGATGGAGAGGCTTGTTGACTTGAATATTGTATCGATCATCACTTATGCCTTTGAAAAGTTCAAATGTATGACCAACACTAATGTGTGTGCCTGCCGTGTGTGTGCCTGCCGTGTGTGTGTGTGTGTGTCTGCGTACAGTATATATTGTGTATGTTTAAGTGTGTGTCTTTAGTGCGTGTGCTGTTGTGGTTGTTCGACATTCACGGTTGATTAGCAAAGCAGAAATATAAGGCAGGTAAGACCCACCATGGGAATAGAGAGCGAGTCAGGGGCAGAGGGACTTATGTGAGGGCACAGAGCCAAGTGAACATACACACTCACAGTGGATTTTGAAGTCCTTGTACTGCCTGTCCTCGATGGCCACCACATACAGCGCAGCACGGTCGGGAAACATCAGACCGCCGGGTTTCTGTTTAACATTTGGGGAGAAAAAAAGTACCTGCAATCAATCCTGCATAGAAGTACATCTCATTTCTCAGCTGTATGTGAGAAGAAGCAAACACCAGGCCAGGTTATGGTTTTTATCCCTGGGTAAGTCAGTGAGGTTAGAGCACTCGTCATGCTGCTAGCATGTCTGGTCAGTGCATGTGCACACACACACCTACCAGCCACTTGTCCCTTGCAAAGATGACGGTATTGAGCATGGACTCGTAGAAGAGACAGTAGCCCATCCACTCTGAGATGATGATGTCAACCTTCTCCACTGGCAGCTCCACTTCCTCCACTTTGCCCCTGAAGATGGTGATAACTGCAAGACATACCATTACACACCATTAACATGGAGTAAATCACATTAGGTATCTGTGAAGATAACATAGGAGCAGTGGAGTAAAGAACTTAAGAAAAAATACTTTAAAGTACTACTACTTAAGTCGTTTTTACTTTTACTTCACTACATTCCTAATAAAAATAATGTACTTTTTATTCCATACATTTTCCCTGACACCCAAAGGTACTCGTAACATTTTGAATGCTTAGCAGGACAGGAAAATGGTCCAATTCACACACTTATGAAGAGAACATCCCTGGTTATCTCTACTGCCTCTGATCTGGCAGACTCACTAAACACAAATTGTTGTTTGACTGTGTCCCTGGCTATCCGTAGACAAGAAAACGCTGCTGTCTGGTTTGCTTAATATAAGGAATTTGAAATAAGTATATTTAACAATTACATTTACTTTTGATACTTTTAGACTTTTACTCAAGTAGTATTTTACTGGGTGACTTTCATTTTCTATTAATGGTATCTTAACTTTTACTCAACTATGACATTTGCTTACCATTTAATATTATCACTTAATCTCTGCTTCTAATAACACAATCTGCAAATGATGCTAGCCTTGAACCATGGCAAGAATTCAATTAGCTGAAGTGTTTTTCTGTAATAGCGTAATTCTCTGTCGTACATAAAGTGCATTCGGAAAGTATTGAGAACACATAACTTTTTCAACATTTTGTTACGTTACAGCCTAATTCTAAAATGGCTTCAATAAAATAAAATAAAACTCAGCAATCTACACACAATACCCCATTATGACAAAGCAAAAACTGTTTTTTTGACATTTTTGCAAATGTATAAAAAAATTATTAAAAAAAGGTATTTACATAAGTATTCAGACCCTTTGCTATGAGACTCGAAATTGAGCTCAGGTGCATCCTGTTTCCATTGATCATCCTTGAGATGTTTCTACAACTTGGAGTCCACCTGTGGTAAATTCAATTGATTGGACATGACTTGGAAAGGCACACCTCTGTCTATATAAGGTCCCACAGTTGACAGTGCATGTCAGAGCAAAAACCAAGCCATGGGGTTGAAGGAATTGTCTGTAGAGCTCCGACAAAGAATTGTGTCGATGCACAGATATAGGGAAGGGTAGCAAAAAATGGCTGCAGCATTGAAGGTCCCCAAGAACACAGTGGCATTAATGACAGCTTTGCACACTCTTGGCATTCTCTCAACCAGCTTCATGAATGCATTTCAATTAACAGGTGTGCCTTGTTAAAAGTTCATTTGTGGAATTTCTTTCCTTCTTAATGCATTTGAGCTAATCAGTTGTGTTGTGACAAGGTAGGGGAGGTATACAGATGATAACCTTATTTGTTAAAATACCAAGTCCATATTAAATGGCAAGAACAGCTCAAATAAGCAAAGAGAAATGACAGTCCATCATTACTTTAAGACATGAATGTCAGTCAATACGGAACATTTCAAGAACTTTGAATGTTTCTTCAAGTGCAGTCATAAAAACCATCAAGCGCTATGATGAAACTGGCTTTCATGAGGACCGCCACAGGAATGGAAGACCCAGAGTTACCTCTGCTGCAGCAGACAAGTTCATTAGAGTTACCAGCATCAGAAATTTCAGCCCAAATAAATGGTTCACAGAATTCAAGCAACAGACACATCAACATCAACTGTTCAGAGGAGACTGCGTGAAATCAGGCCTTCATGGTCAAATTGCTTCAAAGAAACCACTACTACAGGACACCAATAAGAAGAGACTTGGGCCAAGAAACATGAGCAACGGACATTAGACCAGTGGAAATTTGTCCTTTGGTCTGATGAGTCCAAATTTGAGATTTTTGGTCCCAACCGGCGTCTTTGTGAGACGTTTTGTGGGTGAACGGAAGATCTCAGCATGTGTATTTCCCACCGTAAAACATGAAGTAGGAGGTGTTATGGTGTGGGGGTGTTTTGCTGGTGACACTGTCTGTGATTTATTTAGAATTCAAGGAACACTTAACTTCTCTAGGATAGGGGGCAGCATTTTCACGTTTGGATGAAAAGCATACCCAAATTCAACTGCCAGTTATTCATCCCCAGAAGATAAGATATGCATAGTATTAGTGGATTTGGATGGAAAAGTTTCTAAAACTGTTTGAATCATGTCTGTGAGTATAACAGAACTTATTTATCAGGCGAAACCCCGAGGACAAAGATTTATTTTTTTGAAGTCACTCTCTTTTCAATGGATTTTCATTGGGAATCCAGATTTCTAATTGACCTTCTTGCAGTCCTCGCTTCCACTGGATGTCAACAGTCTTGAAAAATTGGTTGAGGTTATTCCTTTGTGTCATGAAGAAGTACGGCCATCTTGAACGAGGGTCACTCGAAGTGTCCTGTTAGTTAGAGGCGAGTGACCAGAAAGCTAGCTACGCTTTGTTTTAATCCTGTATTGAACACAGATCATCTCGTCTTCAATTTTATCGATTATTTACGTAAAAAAATACCTAAAGTTGTATTACAAAAGTAGTTTGAAATGTTTTGGCAAAGTTTACAGGTAACCTTTGAGATATTTTGTAGCCACGTTTGAGCAAGTTGGAATCAGTGTTTTTCCGGATCAAACGCGCCAAATAAATGGACATTTTGGATATATATCGACGGAATTAATCGAACAAAAGGACCATTTGTGATGTTTATGGGACATATTGGAGTGCCAACAGCAGAAGCCCGTCAAAGGTAAGGCATGAATTATATTTTTATTTCTGCGTTTTGTGTCTCGCCTGCAGGGTTGAAATATACTTCTCTCTCTTTGTTTACAATGTTGCTATCCTCAGAAAATAGCATAGTTTGCTTTCGCCGAAAAGCCTATTTGAATTCTGACATGTTAGCTGGATTCACAACCAGTGTAGCTTTAATTTGGTATCTTTCATGTGTGATTTAATGAAAGTTTGATTTTTATAGTAATTTATTTGTATTTGGTGCTCTGCATTTTCTCTGGCTTTTGGCAAAGTGAAACAGTAGCGTCCCGCCTAAACTCAGATTTTTGGATATAAATATGAACTTTACCGAACAAAACATACATGTATTGTGTAACATGAAGTCCTATGAGTGTCATCTGATGAAGATCATCAAAGGTTAGTGATTCATTTTATCTCCATTTCTGCTTTTTGTTACTCCTCTCTTTGGCTGGAAAAATGTCTGTCTTTCTCTGTGACTTGGCTCTGACCTAACATAATCGTTTGGTGTGCTTTCGTCGTAAAACCTTTTTGAAATCGGACACTGTGGCTGGATTTACAACAAGTGTATCTTTAAAATGGTGTAAAATACTTGTATGTTTGAGGAATTTAAATTATGTGATTTCTGTTTTGAATTTCGCGCCCTGCAGTTTCACTGGCTGTTGATGAGCGTCCCACATACCCTAGAGAAGTTTACACTCTTTTTTTACCTTTATTTAACTAGGCAAGTCAGTTAAGAACAAATCCTTATTTTCAATGGCGGCCTAGGAACAGTGGGTTAACTGCCTTGTTCAGGGGCAGAACTGACAGATTTTTACCTTGTCGGCTCGGGGATTCGATCTTGCAACATTTCGGATACTAGTTCAACGCTCCAACCACTACCATACATGAATACATGATTCCATGTGTGTTATTTTATAGTTTTGATGTCTTCACTATTATTCTACAATGTAGAAAATAATAACAAACACTCTTGAATGAGTAGGTGTTGTAAAACTTTTGACCAGTTAGTGTATGTTAGATATTTGGTCTTAAAAAGGAAAATTCCACTCAAAAACTATTTTTTTCATTCGTCCACTGCTGACACATGTCATCATGTCAGCATCTTACGATGCCAAGATGCCAAAATGCTACTGGCGGAATTACCGTTAGGCATTAGGGGCAATTGCCTCAGGCCTCACATCATCAAGGGGCCTCAAGAGCTTGGCATAAAAATATTATAATAAAACAATTATAATAATTTCTCTGCTTGAAGCACACCCATTCTCCGCCCGAGGCATAATAAAAAACAAAAAAGTTAAATCCCCATCAAAATGTGTATGTTTAAGCTAGAGATATGTTTTTTGTTGTTGCATGGGCTGCGTTTCATTTCCACCACATTTGTGATGTTGGCCTTGAGCATCTGCGGTGGAAGGTGGCAGAGCTATAGCAGTGTTTTTCAGACCAGGAGATATTTTGAAAATCGGTCTCGTCATCAAAATGTCTGTAGCGTCAGAACAGTTTGGCCTAGAAATTAATATGACTCCTCTATGGAGAGAGATGAGACTCACGAACACGATGGTGTTCTCCGCGACACGTCTGAAAGTAACCCGTTATCGGGCCAAAAAATGAAGGAAGTAAATAGTGCATTTCTACAAAGGTATACAGGTAATTCCACTGTAAAACCTTTTTTTCCCCAGAGCCTTTTTCTATGTCTCAGATATAGGACAGACGTTTCAAAACATACTTATTTTGTATTAAATGTTTAACTATCCGTTTTTTAACGTATGAATCTGTTATTCAATGCATTTCTATGGCCTAACAGTGATAAGGCCAAATTCAATGTTTCACATTTTTTAAATATATATATTTTTTTATACCTACTGGGGTCCTAAAAATTCTAAATCAAATAGCTAAATCATCCTTTGTATGACCATCTTAAAACAATTACATATGTTAGCTTAGTAATTGTCCCACGTTGCCACTCCTCCAAAATCAGGTCACTGTCACCCTTCCCTTGAGGGGTCCGGAGATTTTGGTTCGCTGGCTCCCAGTGGCAAGATTTTGATTGAATGGTATATTTCAAGAACCCTCCCCCACATACCCGTTGGTGCTACGAGTTATGTTCCTTACTGTTTTCAGACAGAGAGTTGTTCCATGTGCTAGTTTGCATATGCTATCAGACTCCTCTGATAATGGTTCCTCGGCGTACACATCACGGACAAACCGAAATGGTCCACCCACACAGACAGCGTTGTGAAGAAGGCGCAGAAGCGCCTCTTCAACCTCAGGAGGCTGAAGAAATTCGGCTTGTCACCAAAAGCACTCAAACTTCTACAGATGCACAATCGAGAGCATCCTGTCGGGCTGTATCACCGCCTGGTACGGCAACTGCTCCGTCCACAACCGTAAGGCTCTCCAGAGGGTAGTGAGGTCTGCACAACGCATCACCGGGGGCAAACTACCTGCCCTTCAGGACACCTACACCACCCGATGTCACAGGAAGGCCAAAAAGATCATCAAGGACAACAACCACCCGAGCCACTGCCTGTTCAACCCGCTATCATCCAGAAGGCGAGGTCAGTACAGGTGCATCAAAGCTGGGACCGAGAGACTGAAAAACAGCTTCTATCTCAAGGCCATCAAACTGTTAAACAGCCATCACTAACATTGAGTGGCTGCTGCCAACATACTGACTCAAATCTCTAGCCACGTTAATAATTAAAAAATGGATGTAATAAATGTATCACTAGTCACTTTAAACAATGACACTTTATATATTGTTTACATACCCTACATTACTCATCTCATATGTATATACTGTACTCTTTACCATCTACTGCATCTTGCCTATGCCGTTCGGCCCTTGCTCATCCATATATTTATATGTATATATTCTTATTCATTCCTTTACACTTGTCTGTGAAAGGTAGCTGTTGTGAAATTGTTAGATTACTTGTTAGATATTACTGCATGGTCGGAACTAGAAGCACAAGCATTTCGCTACACTCGCATTAACATCTGCTAACCATGTGTATGTGACCAATAAAATTTGATTTGATGGCACGGGGGGGCTGCTGTTTTATGGGACCCCCAACAAACTTTGCTATTTTGTTTGTTTGTTTGCATTGTTTGTAACTTATTTCATACATAATATTGTTGCTACCGTCTCTTATGACCAAAAAGAGCTTCTGGACATCAGAACGGTGATTACTCACCTCGAACTGGATGAAGATTTTTCTTTAATCAGTCCGACGCAAAGGATATACTGCTTTGTCGAGACAAGGCCCAAATTCCCGTCATCCGCGTGAAGAAGACAGAGAAAAAGGGGGAGGAGGGCGTGGTGTCTTGTAAGAATTTGCCAACGACTAGGTAAACCACCACTACCCTCCGTATTATTGGCCAACATGCAAACGTTGGAAAACAAACTGGACAATCTACGATTAAGACTATCCTACCAACGGGACATTAAAAACTGTAATATCTTGTATTTCACCGAGACGTGGAAAAACACTGACACAGATAATATAGAGCTGGCGGGCTTCTCCGTTCATCGACAGGACAGGGTAGCTACGTCTGGTAAGATAATGGACGGGGTGTGTGTCTATTTGTCAATAACTGCTGGTGCGCGATGTCTAATATTAAAGAAGTCTCGAGGTATTGCTCGCCTAAGATAGTGTGATCTACAGCGTATCATGAGGGATTCTATCTACCAAGAGAGTTCTCATCTATATTATTCCTAGCCGTCTATTTACCACCACAAACCGGTTCTGGCACTAAAACTGCACTCAACGAGCTGCATAAGGCCATAAGCAAACAAGAAAATGCTCATCTAGAATCTGCGCTCCTAGTGGCCAGGGACTTTAATGCAGGCAAACCTAAATACGTTTTACCTCATGTGCAACCAGAGGGGGAAAAAACAAAAAAACTCTACACCGCCTTTACTCCACACACAGAGATGCATACAAAGCTCTCCCTCGCCCTCCATTTGGTAAATCTGACCATAATTATATCCTCCTGATTCCTGCTTATAAACAAAAACTAAAGCAGGAAGTATCAGTGACTTGCTCAATACGGAAGTGGTCCGATGAATCAAATGCTAAGCTACAGGACTGTTTTGCTAGCACAGACTGGAATATGTTCCGGGATTCATCCAATGGAATTGAGGAGTATACCACCTCAGTCACCAATAAGTGCATCAACGACATCTTCCCCACAGTGACCGTACTTACATATCCCAACCAGAAGCCATGGATTACGGGCAACATCCGCACCGAGCTAAAGGCTAGAGCTGCCGCTTTCAAGGAGCGGGACACTAATCCGGACGCTTGTAAGAAATCCCGCTATGCCCTCAGACGAACCATCAAACAGGCAAAGTGTCAATACAGGACTAAGATTGAATCCTACTACACCGGCTCTATTACGGACTACAAAGAGAGACCCAGCAGCGAGGTGCACAGTGACTCGAGCCTACACATTTACTGCCATTGTCTTCAAGACAGAGGACATGTTTGTGTAGCCCATGTATCTGATGCTGTCTGGACCAAAAGATTATTGCATGTCATAAATGTTTTTGGGCCAGACAGCATCAGATACACGGGCTACACAAACATGTCCTCTGCCTTGAAGACAGACAGTCACGCCCTGACCTTAGAGAACCTTTTAATTTCTCTCTTTGGTTAGGTCAGGGTGTGATTAGGGTGGGCATTCTAGTTTTTCGTTTTCTATGTTGGCCTGATGTGGTTACCAATCAGAGGCAGCTGTCTATCGTTGTCTCTGATTGGGGATCATATTTAGGCAGCCTTTTCCCACCTGTTGTTTGTGGGATCTTGTTTTTGTGTAGCGACTGTGAGCACTCCATTTCTGCACGTTTCGTTTGTTTCTTTATTGTATTCTGTGAGTTTCATTTAAATAAACATGTGGAACTCTACGCACGCTGCGCCTTGGTCCACTCATTCAGACGATCGTGACACAGAGTAAGACAGAGGGGGCTGTTTCGCTCTCTCGGATGCTTTCTCCAGTGAGATGTTTCAGCCACTTGTGAATTGAAGGAAAGTTGGCGGAGGTGCACAGTGCACTGTTATTTTGGATAAATGTAAAAGGTAACCTACTTTTTGAACTGATTTGTTAGGCAATTCACTAAATCCACCTCCTGCAAAAGGCCCTGTGCCTTGTGTGACTCCCCCTTACACAGAGACAAACCCGTGTTGCGTGTTGTTCCAAATGTATCGTACCAGTTGACAAACAACAATCTCCATCTGGCTTTCTTCACGTTTACCCAAGATCATCTGTACAGTAAGTGTGTTTACAAATGACACAAAGACAAATATGTTAGCTCTGATCAAACCAATGAGTTTATCAGGCTCTGCTGAAGGCGTCTTATGCCAAAACGCAAGCCTGTCTGTTTGGTCACATGAATAAAAACAAAGACCTATGCAGAGACAGAGTCCTCCTTTAGTTTTTTCTTGGATAGTCACCTGGTGAAGTGTCCTAGGCTAAGGAAAACTTTTTGGGATAATCAAGTCCCTCACTTGAGCGACTGATTCCCCTTTCTGTTCAAGCTAGGCTGAAGTGCTTTTGGGTAACGCAATAATGACAAGGAGTCCAGTGTAATTTGGAGGCGAAAGAAACGCACACCTATTTAGGCGATGTGCTGGCTAGCGGTGTAGAACACCTGAAAAGTTAAGGAGAACCGCACACTCTAGGAGCTCTGATGCAATAATTTAATAACCAACGTTCGACAGATGATTGAAGACAGCTTGTCTGTCGAAACGTTGGTTATTACCGGTAAATTATTGCATCTGAGCTCCTAGAGTGTGTGGTTCTCCTTTACTTTTCAAGGAGTAGAATGCATCATGGAAAATTAGGTGACCTTGGCTACAGCACACAGCCAACATTTCTATTCACTTTACACAACATGTTGTTTCTGACATTCAGATCAAATCAGATTTACACTTTAATGATGACTGAATAGTGGGCTCAAAGTACTGTTGTAGCCACAAAAACGTATCTCTTCTTGAGATTAAAGTTGAACAAATTTAAAGTCCTTTTCCAGTCAGTATGCGCTTTGTCTACACATACAGTGCATTCGGAAAGTATTCAGACCCCTCACATTTTGTCACGTTACAGCTTTTAAATCGTTTTTTCCCCTCTTCAAACTACAAACAAAAACCCATAATGGCAAAGTAGAAACAGGTTTTTATAAAAATAGGTTTTAAATATATTAATATAAAAAACTGAAATATGGCATTTACATAAGTATTCAGACCCTTAACTCCGTACTTTGTTGAAGCATCTTTGGCAGCGATTACAGGCTTGAGTCTTCTTGGGTATGACGCTACAAGCTTGGCAGACCTGTATTTGGGGAGTTTCTCCCATTCTTCTTTGCAGATCCTCTCAAGCTCTGTCAGGTTGGATGGGGAGCGTCGCTGCACAGCTATTTTCAGGTCTCTCCAGAGATGTTTGATCAGGTTCAAATCCAGGCAATGGCTGGGCCATTCAAGGACATTCAGAGACTGTCCCGAAGCCACTCCTGCGTTGTCTTGGCTGTATGCTTAGAGTTGTTGTCCTGTTAGAAGGTGAACCTTCGCCCCAGTCTGAGGTCCTGACAGGTTTTCATTGCTCCGTTCACGTCACTAGTCCCTGCCGCTGTAAAACATCCCGACACCATGATGCTGCCACCACCATGCTTCACCGTAGGGATGATGCCAGGTTTCCTCCAGACATCTCACTTGGCATTCAGGCCAAAGAGTTCAATCTTGGTTTCATCAGACCAGAGAATCTTGTTTCTCATGGTCTGAGTCCTTTAGGTGCTTTTTGGCAAATTCCAAGTGTGCTGTGCCTTTACTGAGGAGTGGCTTCCATCTGGCCACTCAACAATAAAGGCCTGAGGGGTCGAGTGCTGCAGAGATGGTTGTCCTTCTGGAAAGTTCTCCCATCTCCACAGAGGAACTCTGGAGCTCTGTAAGTGTTCACCTCCCTGACCAAGGCCCTTCTCCCCCAATTTTGGCCAGGCGGCCAGCTGTAGGAAGAGTCTTGGTGATTCCAAACTTCTTCCATTTAAGAATGATGGAGGCCACTGTGTTCTTGGGGACCTTCAATGTTGCATACATTTTTTGTACCCTTGTCCAGATATGTGCCTCAACAAAATCCTGTCTCAGAGCTCTACGGACAATTCCTTCGACCTCAAGGCTTTGTTTTTGCTCTGACATGCACCATCAACTGTGAGACCTTATATAGACGGGTGTGTATCTTTCCAAATCATGTTCAATCAATTGAATTTACCACAGGTGGACTCCAATCAAGTTGTAGAAACATCTCAAGGATGATCAATGGAAACAGGATGCAACGGAGCTCAATTTCGAGTCTCATAGCAAAAGGTCTGAATACTTTTGTAAATAAGGTTTCTGTTATTTTTATAAAAAAATCTTTAATTTAATCAATTTTAGAATAAGGCTGTAACATAATACAATGTGGAAAATGCAAGGGGTCTGAATACTTTCCGAATGCACTGTATGTTTTCTAAGTGGTGGCTATCCCTATACATAGCCACACAGCCAGTCCATAGTGTTCTCATAAATCAGCTCACCTGGAGGCTAAAGAAAATAAGTGGAATCTCACTCCGGCTGAGATGAGTTGGCAACAATCACGTTTGTTCTCCTACCTGGAGTTATTGAATACAGTTTCTCAGAGAACAGAAGTCTTTGTCAGCATGAAAATGAACCCTCCCAGGCGTGGTACCAGTTACCACTCTGTCATTGGCTTTCCAAAAGCTTCCCTAAACACACTGGAGGTTGCAAATGAGCTAGTCCACACAATTACCCCATCCATATTTAACAGGCAGGGCTTTGGAAAGATTGATTTTGCCGATGCTACTTTTTGCTATTATTTGTTAGAGCTTAAATCGCAACTTGGCTGTTAGCTGAGTAAACATTTTGCATGAATGTGTGGTTAATCCCCTATAAAATATCACTGTACAAATTGTGAAGTTGATCCCCAAGAAGTAAACCCACTTGTTTTCTACAGAGAAGTGAGAATATAGGTTACTTTCGCATTATGTTTTAAATTAGCCATATTTCCTATCACACACAGATGGACAACTTCCCACGGTCTTGGTGAATCCTCCCCTTTTAGACAATGACAGTCACACATCCCTGTTGTACTGCATCTCTGAGGAGAAAAGTAAATAGGCACAGTGAATAAGAAAGACCTTCAGCTCTTACCACTGTCCAGGTGGTTAGACTTGATGATTTTCTCAGAGTATTCCGATATACTGGAACATTCAATCTGGGGAAAAAACAAAACAAAAATCACTTCAAACATTTTGACACTGATACCACTGATCACCAAGGAAAACTGGATGATGTGTGGATGATAAATCAAATCAAAATTGGTGGAATATGCTGCTCTCTAACTCCGTCCAACAGATGAGTTCTGAGAAAGTAGTTAGCACTGGAAGTCCAGGACTTGAAGAAACTGTTTGTGATGGTAAATAGACAGCTACGAAAAATATAGATAAACTCATTACATTACATTTACATTTAAGTCATTTAGCAGACGCTCTTATCCAGAGCGACTTACAAATTGGTGCATTCACCTTATGATATCCAGTGGAACAACCACTTTACAATAGTGCATCTAACTCTTTAAGGGGGGGGGGGTTAGAAGGATTACTTTATCCTATCCTAGGTATTCCTTAAAGAGGTGGGGTTTCAGGTGTCTCCGTAAGGTGGTGATTGACTCCGCTGACCTGGCGTCGTGAGGGAGTTTGTTCCACCATTGGGGTGCCAGAGCAGCGAACAGTTTTGACTGGGCTGAGCGGGAACTGTACTTCCTCAGAGGTAGGGAGGCGAGCAGGCCAGAGGTGGATGAACGCAGTGCCCTTGTTTGGGTGTAGGGCCTGATCAGAGCCTGAAGGTACGGAGGTGCCGTTCCCCTCACAGCTCCGTAGGCAAGCACCATGGTCTTGTAGCGGATGCGAGCTTCAACCTGAAGCCAGTGGAGAGAGCGGAGGAGCGGGGTGACGTGAGAGAACTTGGGAAAGTTGAACACCAGACGGGCTGCGGCGTTCTGGATGAGTTGTAGGGGTTTAATGGCACAGGCAGGGAGCCCAGCCAACAGCGAGTTGCAGTAATCCAGACGGGAGATGACAAGTGCCTGGATTAGGACCTGCGCCGCTTCCTGCGTGAGGCAGGGTTGTACTCTGCGAATGTTGTAGAGCATGAACCTACAGGAACGGGTCACCGCCTTGATGTTAGTTGAGAACGACAGGGTGTTGTCCAGGATCACGCCAAGGTTCTTAGCACTCTGGGAGGAGGACACAATGGAGTTGTCAACCGTGATGGCGAGATCATGGAACGGGCAGTCCTTCCCCGGGAGGAAGAGCAGCTCCGTCTTGCCGAGGTTCAGCTTGAGGTGGTGATCCGTCATCCACACTGATATGTCTGCCAGACATGCAGAGATGCGATTCACCACCTGGTTATCAGAGGGGGGAAAGGAGAAGATTAATTGTGTGTCGTCTGCATAGCAATGATAGGAGAGACCATGTGAGGATATGACAGAGCCAAGTGACTTGGTGTATAGCGAGAATAGGAGAGGGCCTAGAACAGAGCCCTGGGGGACACCAGTGGTGAGAGCACGTGGTGCGGAGACAGATTCTCGCCACGCCACCTGGTAGGAGCGACCTGTCAGGTAGGACGCAATCCAAGCGTGGGCCGCGCCGGAGATGCCCAGCTCGGAGAGGGTGGAGAGGAGGATCTGATGGTTCACAGTATCAAAGGCAGCCGATAGGTCTAGAAGGATGAGAGCAGAGGAGAGAGAGTTAGCTTTAGCAGTGCGGAGCGCCTCCGTGACACAGAGAAGAGCAGTCTCAGTTGAATGACTAGTCTTGAAACCTGACTGATTTGGATCAAGAAGGTCATTCTGAGAGAGATAGCAGGAGAGCTGGCCAAGGACGGCACGTTCAAGAGTTTTGGAGAGAAAAGAAAGAAGGGATACTGGTCTGTAGTTGTTGACATCAGAGGGATCAAGTGTAGGTTTTTTCAGAAGGGGTGCAACTCTCGCTCTCTTGAAGACGGAAGGGACGTAGCCAGCGGTCAAGGATGAGTTGATGAGCGAGATGAGGTAAGGGAGAAGGTCTCCGGAAATGGTCTGGAGAAGAGAGGAGGGGATAGGGTCAAGCGGGCAGGTTGTTGGGCGGCCGGCCGTCACAAGACGCGAGATTTCATCTGGAGAGAGAGGGGAGAAAGAGGTCAAAGCACAGGGTAGGGCAGTGTGAGCAGAACCAGCGGTGTCGTTTGACTTAGCAAACGAGGATCGGATGTCATCGACCTTCTTTTCAAAATGGTTGACGAAATCATCAGCAGAGAGGGAGGAGGGGGAGGAGGATTCAGGAGGGAGGAGAAGGTGGCAAAGAGCTTCCTAGGGTTAGAGGCAGATGCTTGGAATTTAGAGTGGTAGAAATTGGCTTTAGCAGCAGAGACAGAAGAGGAGAATGTAGAGAGGAGGGAGTGAAAGGATGCCAGGTCCGCAGGGAGGCGAGTTTTCCTCCATTTCCGCTCGGCTGCCCGGAGCCCTGTTCTGTGAGCTCGCAATGAGTCGTCGAGCCACGGAGCAGGAGGGGAGGACCGAGCCGGCCTGGAGGATAGGGGACATAGAGAGTCAAAGGATGCAGAAAGGGAGGAGAGGAGGGTTGAGGAGGCAGAATCAGGAGATAGGTTGGAGAAGGTTTGAGCAGAGGGAAGAGATGATAGGATGGAAGAGGAGAGAGTAGCGGGGGAGAGAGAGCGAAGGTTGGGACGGCGCGATACCATCCGAGTAGGGGCAGTGTGGGAAGTGTTGGATGAGAGCGAGAGGGAAAAGGATACAAGGTAGTGATCGGAGACTTGGAGGGGAGTTGCAATGAGATTAGTGGAAGAACAGCATCTAGTAAAGATGAGGTCAAGCGTATTGCCTGCCTTGTGAGTAGGGGGGGAAGGTGAGAGGGTGAGGTCAAAAGAGGAGAGGAGTGGAAAGAAGGAGGCAGAGAGGAATGAGTCAAAGGTAGACATGGGGAGGTTAAAGTTACCCAGAACTGTGAGAGGTGAGCCATCCTCAATCCTCAAAAACTCCCTTGGTAAAAAAAAATTGTCTGCAGCTTATAACGGGGTATTCTAACTAAGGCGAGCAAAAACTTGAGACTTCCTTAATATTATTGATCGCACACCAGCTGTTGTTAAATAGACACACCCCTCCTCCCTTCGTCTTACCACAGCCTGCAGTCCGGTCTTGATGATAGATAGCAAAAACAGTGAGATGTACAGTTGAAGTCGGATGTTTACATACACTTAGGTTGGAGTCATTAAAACTTGTTTTTCGGGCCTCCCGGGTGGCGCAGTGGTCTAGGGCACTGCATCGCAGCGCTAGCTGCGCCACCAGAGTCTCTTGGTTCGCGCCCAGGCTCTGTCGCAGCCGGCCGTGATCGGGAGGTCCGTGGGGCGACGCACAATTGGCCTAGCGTCGAACGGGGTAGGGAGGGTTTGGCCGGTAGGGATATCCTTGTCTCATCGCGCTCCAGCGACTCCTGTGGCGGGCCGGGCGCAGTGCGCGCTAACCGAGGGGGCCAGGTGCACGGTGTTTCCTCCGACACATTGGTGCGGCTGGCTTCCGGGTTGGAGGCGCGCTGTGTTAAGAAGCAGTGCGGCTTGGTTGGGTTGTGCTTCAGAGGACACATGGCTTTCGACCTTCGTCTCTCCCGAGCCCGTACGGGAGTTGTAGCGATGAGGAAAGATAGCAATTACTAGCGATTGGATACCACAAAATTGGGGAGAAAAGGGGGTAAAAAAATAATTTTAAAAAATTAAATGTTTTTCAACCACTCCACAAATTTCTTGTTATCAAATCAAATTGTATTTGTCACATACACATGGTTAGCAGATGTTCATGCGAGTGTAGCAAAATGCTTTTGCTTCTAGTTCCGACAATGCAGTAATAACCAACGAGTAATCTAACCTAACAATTCCACAACTACTACCTTATACACACAGGTGTAAAGGGATAAAGAATATGTACATAAAGATATATGAATGAGTGATGGAACAGAACGGCATAGGCAAGATGCAGTAGATGGTATCGAGTACAGTATATACATATGAGATGAGTAATGTAGGGTATGTAAAAAAAGTGCATAGTTTAAAGTGGCTAGTGATACATGTATTACATAAAGATGGCAAGATGCAGTAGATGATATAGAGTACAGTATATACATATACATTATATTAAGTGGCATTGTTTAAAGTGACACGTTTTTTATCAATTTCCATTATTAAAGTGAGCTGGAGTTGAGTCAGTATGTTGGCAGCAGCCACTAAATGTTAGTGGTGGCTGTTTAACAGTCTGATGGCCTTGAGATAGAAGCTGTTTTTCAGTCTCTCGGTCCCTGCTTTGATGCACCTGTACTGACCTCGCCTTCTGGATGATAGCGGGGTGAACAGGCAGTGGCTCGGGTGGTTGTTGTCCTTGATGATCTTTATGGCCTTCCTGTGACATCGGGTGGTGTAGGTGTCCTGGAGGGCAGGTTGTTTGCCCCCGGTGATGCGTTGTGCAGACCTCACTACCCTCTGGAGAGCCTTACGGTTGTGGGCGGAGCAGTTGCCATACCAGGCGGTGATACAGCCCGACAGGATGCTCTCGATTGTGCATCTGTAGAAGTTTGAGTGCTTTTGGTGACAAGCCGAATTTCTTCAGCCTCCTGAGGTTGAAGAGGCGCTTCTGCGCCTTCTTCACAACGCTGTCTGTGTGGTTGGAGCAATTCAGTTTGTCCGTGATGTGTACGCCGAGGAACTTAAAACTTACTACCCTCTCCACTACTGTCCCGTCGATGTTGATAGGGGGGTGCTCCCTCTGCTGTTTCCTGAAGTCCACAATCATCTCCTTTGTTTTGTTGACGTTGAGTGTGAGGTTATTTTCCTGACACCACACTCCGAGGGCCCTCACCTCCTCCCTGTAGGCCGTCTCGTCGTTGTTGGTAATCAAGCCTACCACTGTAGTGTCTTCCGCAAACTTGGTGATTGAGTTGGAGGCGTGCATGGCCACGCAGTCGTGGGTGAACAGGGAGTACATGAGAGGGCTCAGAACGCACCCTTGTGGGGCCCCAGTGTTGAGGATCAGCGGGGTGGAGATGTTATTACCTACCCTCACCACCTGGGGGCGGCCCGTCAGGAAGTCCAGTACCCAGTTGCACAGGGCAGGGTCGAGACCCAGGGTCTCGAGCTTGATGACGAGTTTGGAGGGTACTATGGTGTTAAATGCTGAGCTGTAGTCGATGAACAGCATTCTCACATCGGTATTCCTCTTATCCAGATGGGTTAGGGCAGTGTGGTTGCGATTGCGTCGTCTGTGGACCTATTGGGGCGGTAAGCAAATTGGAGTGGGTCTAGGGTGTCAGGTAGGGTGGAGGTGATATGGTCCTTGACTAGTCTCTCAAAGCACTTCATAATGATGGAAGTGAGTGCTACGGGGCGGTAGTCGTTTAGCTCAGTTACCTTAGCTTTCTTGGGAACAGGAACAACGGTGGCCCTCTTGAAGCATGTGGGAACAGCAGACTGGGATGAGGATTGATTGAATGTCGGTAAACACACCAGCCAGCTGGTCTGCGCATGCTCTGAGGAAGCGGCTGGGGATGCCGTATGGGCCTGCAGCCTTGCGAGGGTCAACACGTTTAAATGTTTTACTCACGTCGGCTGCAGTTTTGGAGAGTCAGTTAGGACATCTACATCTAATTTTTCCCCAAAAAATTTACAGACAGAGTATTTAACTTATAATTCCCTGTATCACAAGGCCTATCTTCAAACTCGGTGCCTCTTTGCTTGACATCATTGGAAAATCAAAAGATATCAGCCAACACCTCAGAAAAAAAAATTGTGGAGGTCTACCATTTTTTTTCTGAGGGGACATTTTCAGCTTCCAGGAATTGTGTACCAATCCTTGTGACATTGGGCCGTCCATTATCATGCTGAAACATGAGGTAATGGCGGCAGATAAATGGCACGACAAGCCTCCAGGATCTTGTCACAGTATCTCTATGCATTCAAATTGCCATTGATTAATATGCAATTGTGTTCGTTGTCCGTAGCTTATGCCTGTCCATTCCATAATCCCACCGCCACCATGTGGCACTCTGCTTACAACGTTGACATCAGCAAACCGCTCACCAAAATGCCAACAGGCGGGTTATGGTAGAGAAATTAACATTACATTTTCTGTTATTCTCTGGTGGTTATATCTGCAGTCAGCATGCCAATTGCACGCTCCCTCAACTTGAAACATCTGTTACATTGTGTTGTGTGACAAAACTGCATATGGTGTTCTTCGGCTTGCAAGCATCCCCTTTTTCCTCCAAACATAACGATGGTCATTATGGCCAAACAGTTTTATTTTTGTTTCATCAGACCAGAGGACTTTTCTCCAAAAAGTACGATCTTTGTCCCCATGTGCAGTTGCAAACCGTAGTCTGGCTTTTTTATGACAGTTTTGGAGCAGTGGCTTCTTACTTGCTGAGCGGCCTTTCAGGTTATGTCGATATAGGACTCGTTTTGCTGTGGATATAGATCCTTTTGTACCTGTTTCCTCTAGTATCTTCACAAGGTCCTTTGCTGTTGTTCTGGGATTGATTTGCACTTTTCGCACCAAAGTACGTTCATCTCTAGGAGACAGAATGCGTCTCCTTCCTGAGCGGTCTGACAGCTGCGTGGTCCCATGGTGGGACATACTTGCGTACTATTGTTTGTACAGATGAACGTGGTATTTTCAGGCGTTTGGAAATTGCTCCCAAGGACGGCCCAATGTCACAAGGATTGGTACACAATTCCTGGAAGCTGAAAATGTCCCAGTGCATACTTACCAGACATGTCCCCCATTGATCATGTTTGGGATGCTCTGGATCAATGTGTATGACAACGTGTTCCAGTTCCCGCCAAAATCCATTAACTTCGCATAGCCATTGAAGAGGAGTGGGACAAGAACGCACTGTATCTGTGACCAACAGATGCATATCTGTATATTATCCCGGTCATGTGAAATTCATAGATTAGGGCCTAATTAATTTTCTTACATGAACTGTAACTCAGTAAAATCTTTGAAATTGTTGCATGTTGCGTTTAGTTTTGAGTATACATCGCTACCTCAATTACCTAGTACCATTGCACATCGACATTACAAGTACTTCCTGTATATAGCCATGTTATTTTTACTCCTTATTAATATTATTCGTTATTCACTGTATTGTTTCCTTGTGTCACTATTACAATTTAATTTAGTATATTTACCTTTAACTCTGCATTGTTGGAAAAGGATCCGTAAGCAAGCATTTCACTGGTAGTCTACACTTGTGGTTTACAAAGCATGACAAATAAAATTTGATTTGAAGTCTTCTTCAGTAGAGATGTAGAAACAAATAATATAACAGTCTGTCCTTTCCTGTGCTCAGCTGTCAGAGCTGTTTTCTTCAGGTAATGTAAATTTTTATTTAACCAGGCAAGTCAGTAAAGAACAAATTCTTATTTACAATGATGGTCTACACCGGCCAAACCTGGACGACGCTGGGCCAATTGTGCACCGCCCTATAGGACTCCCAATCACAGCCGGTTGTGATACAGCCTGGATTCAAACCAGGGTGTCTGTAGTGACATTTCTAGCACTGAGATGCAGTGCCTTAGACTGCTGCGCCACTCGGGAACCCAAGTTCAGCAGGACCTGAAGAACCTCTCGCACACTTGCCTTCTCTATCTCTCTATTCTCTCTCTCTCTCCCTTTCACACACACACAGAGCACAGCGAGTTTGGTATCTCAATAAAATGTCACATTTTCACACCTTGCTCTCTGCCTGTATAAAAAACATCTCTCCCCCTGTCAGTGGTACTCTGCCTCCCTGTCTGGCTTTCACCATGGCCACACTGTAGGGGGCCAAGGCCCATAGTCTGGAACCCCACCAGGAGAGCCAAACAGCTCCCTATACATGTTTTTCTTCAATGAAAGCACTCATCCATCAACTGTGGAGACTTCCATTGAAAGCCTTCACATTATTAAAGCAGGCCCCGGGACACAGTCATATTGATCAATATTGAACTTTAAAAGTGTCAGGATTCTGCAGGTATTGATTTTTCCTCCATGTACGCTCCACAGCCTACTATGTTTGTCTGAGGTGTACAAGGGGAATCATGCTCTACACCACCCATGTGTTCTCAATCTGTAATGGTCTCCGGAAAACAGAGAGGACAGGGCAACAGGGTGGAGCTGGCTAATGCCTGGGCCCTTCGTAAAGGCAGGGTAGAGGAACCCAGGTGAGGCCTGCCCGCTCGGTGCCTCGCTGTTCTGGGGCTGTCATCTGGGGCATGCCTGGCCCTCTACACCCCAGTGCCCATGGTCATCTGCCAGCCTGACACCACATCTGTTCCCCAAGGCCTGACCTGCTGTATAAAGGCATGTGGAGGGGAGTATGCCATTGATGATGTGTAGCCTGTGTGTGTTGGCACTGATTTCTCCACTTGCCCAAGACGGGGACATATATCTACCTTCAGTGCCAGTCCTGAGTGGGCACTCTCACCCACAGAGATCTATATGCCCCTCACATCTCTCAGCTCTCACTGGTGCCAGGAGGCATCACTACCTATCACCCACAGGCAGTCACACAGCTCCTCCTACCTGGAGATAGTCTCCCATAGTCACACAGCTACCTCTCAGGAATAACTTCTACTAGGTAGGCTTTAAGGCAGGCAAACATCTGCATAAGGACTGTTAAAACTATTCAGTGTGAAGGACTTACAGTAGCATGGACGTCATCACTGCTGTAGTTGGGTGTGATTTTCCTGTTAATTAAACTCCTAGACTGTGGCTTATCAGTTCAGCAATGGTGATACAGGATTTTACTCCAATCGTGTGATTTAGTCTACCACTGCTTAGGAATGATCCTCCATTTTGATACTGGGATGTCAGGTTTGATGTTCTGTATGAAAAGTCTTTGATCTGTTTTTTATAATAAGATTAGATGTTCCTTTTCTCTGTGAAAGACTACATCTCTCTGACAGGGTGATGTTCTGTATGGGAGAGTTCAGATTTGGCCTCGAGCCCAGATCTGTTCTCTGGGGTTTGTCTCTCTGGTGGAGTCTAAGTGATGGATCTGATAACGGCATGGCCCCAGAGCTCACAGTGAGAGCATAATAAAACCAAAGATGGGAAACTGCATATAGGTTGCAGTAGAATATAGATGGAAAATCAAAACCAATATAACAGGAAAATAGAATGACGGATGGAACGATATAGTTGCAACTTGCAGGCAGTGAGAAGTTAGTGTTGCACAGCCTCGGTATTGGCAGAACATTTGTCCAAATTCACACACACACACACAAAGACTGAGTCTGAGGAGAGCGAGCAGATTGTCAGGCTAGGTTTCACAGCATTTCCTGATGCTGTCGGTCGCGATGGTTCTGCCTGATAACATTCTAGTTTGAGACCGGACAGGGAGCATGGAGGGAGAAAGCTTTTCTTACCCCATACACGTGCTTGGCTCCTGCCTTGGCTGCAAACATGGACAGGATACCAGTCCCACTGCCCACATCAAGGACGATCTTGTCTTTAAAGGCGTGCTTGTTGTGGTACATGGAGTTTCTGTAGGTCAGCGTCCTCACTTCGTCCTTCAGCATCTCCTGCTCAGTGAAAAATGATTGATGTCAGGGTGGGAGTTATCCAAATCTCTTTCAACTGTGTATCAAGGTGAATAACAAGGTGTTTTTCTTATCAAAGCTGTTTTAATTTCCATGACAATTACATTTTTTTGATGTATTAGGATCCCCATTAGCCGACACCAATGGCGGCAGCTAGTCTTACTGGGGTCCGACATATAAACAAAAAAGACATTACAGACAAGACTTTACAATTGACAAACATTTAAAAACATGAACATGTAGTGTGTGTGTGTGCATCTATCAGTTACACATACATGTCAGTACATACACACAACAAGTAAGTCACAATGTGAAAATAGATTTAGTGTAGTATGGATAAAAATCAGAATTGCACAGGCTATGTAGATATTAATCTGCAGTAATTCTACCCTTCCATTTCAGACACACTGGTACACAGTGAAAAACAATGCGTTACTGCATATCCCTCTTAAGTAATTTCAGCCATTCTCTCTAACAGAAACATTCAGAGCAGAAATGATTAAAACCCATCTGACTTACATTCTAAAAATGTCACAGACCAAACCTTATCTCACAGGTCTAACTTGAAAGATGCTCTGCACCCTTCTGACATCTTCCTCCCTTACTCCCTGAAACACAGTACATCTCTGGAGATGAGATGCACTACTGTGATGTGTTCTAAAGTGGGCCAATCTATTGTGGCACGAACTTTACATAGTCATGTAAAGACACAGTAGGTAAGAAGTGGGCCTGTATTTACATGGTATCTCAAAGTAGGAATAATAATCATCATAATCATAATATAGAGTAGGAAGGCTGATCTAAACTCAAGCAACCCACCCAGTCTAATCTTTTGCTGATCCTAGATCAGCACTACCACTTTGAAATGCTTGATACATTACATACAGCCACAGGGCAGCCCTACCTCATGGATACCAAAGTGGGCGTAGGAGTCAAAGTAGTAGTCCCTGGAGGTCATCTCCTCAGGGTTGAGGAACTTGGCCATCTTTCCCCGGCCAGGGCAGCTGGGCAGGGAGGCAGCGTGGGGCGTATGGGGCGGCTGTGGGACATGGTGGATGGAGGGCACAGGCTTGGGCAGCGAGGTTGGCTGCACGCGCTGAGACTGGATGATGCGGATTGGCTGCGGCTGTTGCTGTTGCTAAGGGTTGGAGAGAATGGTAATACACAATAAAGACTTCATGGGGTGGGGGCAGATTTCTGAAAGTCAAGTCTTCCATAGAGAAACAGTGGGTGAATGGCATACTGAATGATGATAAAACTCAAAAACCCAATGAATTGACTCTGAAAACATAACACTGTTTGCATTCACCTCACAATCTGCGGGAAGCTTAGATCTTGCAGACGTTTATATTCTTTGCTATTTTCATCTCTCAGCTGCCATTAGCTTTCCCATGGTGCCCCAGAGGTGAGTTCATAGAGCCTATTCTCCTAGACAACGATAACAGTATTGACAGGAGGTCTGTATGAAAAAGTACGGAAATGTATGCTCTCACTACTGTAAGTCGCTCAGGGTGAGAGCGTCTGCTAAATGACTAAAATGTAAATGTTACATTTCTGTCTGTCTGTCTGAGGAAAGCAGAAGATACATAATTCTACACAGGTGTGCCTGTAAAACTCTGATAGGCTTTTCTCTGCTCTCCCAGCATTCATTGCAGGTGACTGTCTGATCAGCCTGTAGCTCAGCATGAGAAAAATGATCCAAAATGATCCCTTCTGGACATATCAGAGGACAGAGGGGGAAAGAAATCTAATGTGAGCATTCAACTCAATCCATTTGTTCTATTCCCCAGTGCACATACATCTTAAGATTTAGACTTCACTCTCATGGCTGTCACTGATATTGATCTGGTCTTGTTAAAAAAAATAAGTGCTTCTCCTCTGTCTTGTGCTTTCAGCAGCCAATCTGACTGTGCAGCTTTGTCTTTGTCCTTGTTTTCTTTCGTAATGGGGATAGTCTAGCAGCAGGGGACTGAGCAGGCATCTATATGGGTACTGCAGTAATCTTTTTTTCACCACAATTTTTTATTCCTCAAACTTTTACTCTCAAGCAGAAAATAGTACAGTTGCCATGTCAAGCAGAGATCCACTGGTATTATTTATTTACTGATGTTCCATCGGGAAATGACACACAATGAGTGCAATTCACTTCATGTGAAATATGACAGCGCATCCCAAAACAGCAGGGAATATTTTACTCTGGAACATCCACAAGAATAGAATAAAACTCCACTACTTTCTATCTGCTAAAGTTCAGTGAGTTGTACTGTCCTGCAATGGACCTCAGACTATCTGAATGAATGCTAATTGGAGACACTAATTAAATAAATGCTGAGATCCGTCCCTAAATCTGTTAGAGTTGCTGTGCTCAACATCAGATGCCTGAGAAGAATGTTCCAGGGTGTATAGACTGACAGTGAAAAAGGTCATTCCACTAAGCACAGACTCAGAATGCAAGAGTGGAATGATGGGTCTTCTTCGTGTGAAAAGGTGAACGTGCAAGCTGATGTTTAAGGTTAAGACACTGTACAGGATGTTCCCCTCTGTTCACTGACCAGTCAGATTTGGACTTCAACATGTTGTCTTGTTATTTGGGAGGAGCATTATTTTGGCTAGTTTAAACCACAGCCCCTTAACACTCAAGTGACCTCTTCAGTCCTTGATGTCTGGAGAACAACCACAGTAGACAAATAAATCAGAATTATGTACAGTACAAATGAAAAACAAGCTGAAACAGAAATAGGTGCATGGCAGATTATGCTGCTCTTCATCAGAATAGACATGACAAACTCCCCATAAACGAATGACTGATATTGACCATAGTTCCCTAAGAGCAATTCGTGCATGAAGGCATCATTGCTCTCAGGGCTAGTCTACCGCATTTGGGGCCCCAGGGCCCATTTTGTGGGAAGAATTTGCAGTTGTATAATGCTATTCTACACATTCTGTCACGAGGCTGAGAGCAAATGTTGCAGTTTTAAAGATAATTTCCTCCTATTTTGCCATGAAGCAGTTATAATTTTAAAGTGTTGAAGCCCATTTACTGCAATTGTACACATTTTGCTATCACATGCTATCTGTGGGGTCGGGTGTCCCGGGTCACGTACCCTGTGTGCCCGTTCTGTACTCTGGCCCTGGTCAGGGGAGTCTATCACTTTCAGAAGTCAAGGAAACCACTGTGGATCTGGGTTCCTGCCACCACGGTACTCAAACACTTCACATCCAACTAGGCTCATTCCATTACTTCAGAGGAGGGCTCCACTGCCCTCCGATAATGGTCTTAGTCTGCTTACAACACTCTACCTTAGTAATGAGAATCAACAGGATGAGGGGTTTGACAATGTTTTTTCCCCTATATTATCCGAGTCTGAAAAAACTGTGGATGAATAATTTACAGAAGACCTTTTGAAAAACAGAGTGCCAATCTGCCTCTTATACATAAGTGTGTGCCAACATGTCAGCAGAGAGAAGTAGTTTTTGAATAATTGAAAGCAGCAGCACTCATATGGTCAATGCTATCCGCGATTCTTGGGGCATCCCTACGGTTGAACATTTTGGGGAATATTCAGAGGTGGAAACTTTCCATGGAAATCAACAGGAATATATGGGAATTAACGGGAACATATGGAAATTAACAAAAATATATGCAAATAAAGATTAATACCATTTAAATGTAGATGTTTTTCGCATTGGATATATTTACCATATCATATGGAGACAGAAACATAAACCTTTGACCTTATCATAAGTAGACATAATTGCAAATGATTGTAACGGCTGTCGTCTTCCTCCTCTTCCTCGGACGAGGAGAGGAGAGAAGGATCAGTGGACCAATACGCAGCGAGGTATGTTGACATAATGAATTTATTAAGGTAAACGACAAAACACGAAAACAAACACTGGGAAGGATTACAAAATAACAAAAAAACGAATGTAGACTGACCTAAACCATGAGTACTTACATAAAACACGAAGCACGTAGGAACAGGTACAGACTATGACAAACGAACGAACAAACGCTACAGTCCCGTGTGGTACAGACACGGACGACACAGGAGAAAATCACCCACAAACAAACAGTGAGAAACAACCTCCCTATGTATGTCTCTCAATCAGAGGAAAACGAAAACACCTGTCTCTGATTGAGAGCCATACAAGGTCAATTAACCCTTTAACCCAACATAGAAACACAACACATAGAAATGCCAACCCAGCTCACGTCCTGACCAACAAAACAAATGATTAACACAATAACTAGGGTCAGAACGTGACAATGATTAAATCCTTCCAGGAGAAATAAAAAAATACAATTTTACTTACGAATTGAACTTGAATTAAATGAGTTGACTCTTCACATGGGATGATTTCACTGAACAACAAAAGAATGAATATTGAATGATCCCCAATGATCCATCGCATCTCCCAAAAACGTTTTCTACATACATCAGTAAAATCATAGTCTAGAAACTAAAGCTTTGGTTGTCTTCCTCTCAGGCTTCCATGTCTTCTCCCTGGACCTCCTCAATGTCCACCTCTTGAACATCAGACTCTGAGGCCTATTCTTCACTGTCACTTTCCAACCTTGTTGAGGATGGCTCGTTGTCAGGCTCAAAAAGCCTCAAATTTGCCCGGATGGCCACCAATTTTTCAACCCTTGTATTGGTCAGCCTGTTGCGTGCTTTGGTGTGTGTGTGTTCCCAAACAAGGACCAGTTGCGCTCTGCGGTGGCTGATGTTGGTGGGATTGGGAGGATGGAGGCAACAGGGGAAAGTGCCTCAGATCCACAAAGTCCCTTCCACCAGGTAGCTGACGAGATATGTTGGCACGACTGCCATATTGCATCTCCATCCCAAAGCCCTTGCTTGGAAGTGTACTTCGCCAGACTGCCAAGAACCTTGCCCTCATCCAGGCCAAGGGGGCGAGACACGGTAGTGATAACGCCATAGGCCTGGTTGATCTCTGCACCAGACAGGATGCTCTTGCCAGTATACTTGGGGTCCACCATGTACGCTGCGGCGTGTATGGGCTTCAGGCAGAAGTCTTCACGTTTTTTTATGTATTTCAGAACTGCAGTTTCTACTGCTTGGAGCAACAGTGAAGTGGGCAGGGCAGTAAGGATTTCTTCTCTTACATCTGCAAGCAGAGTCTGAACATCAGACAGGATGGCATTGTCTCCCTCAATCCGTGCAATGGCTACTGCCATAGGTTTCAGGAGTTTCACCAGATTTGCCACTCTCTCCCAAAATACATCATCCAGGAGGATCCTCTTGATGGGGCAGTCCATATCGGCAGACTGTGATATGGCCATTTCTTGGAGAGACTCCTCCCCTCCAGGAGACTGTCCAACATGATGACAACACCACCCCAATGGGTGTTTCTGGGCAGATTCAATGTGGTGCTCTTATTCTTCTCACTTTGCTTGGTGAGGTAGATTGCTGCTATAACTTGATGACCCTTCACATACCTAACAATTTCCTTGGCTCTCTTGTAGAGTGTATCCATTGTTTTCAGTGCCATGATGTCCTTGAGGAGCAGATTCAATGCATGAGCAGCACAGTCATATGGGTGTGATGTGAGGGTAGGACTCCTCCACTTTAGACCAAGTATCCTTCATGTTTGTAGCATTGTCTGTCACCAGTGCAAATAACTTCTGTGGTCCAAGGTCATTGATGACTGCCTTCAGCTCATCTGCAATGTAGAGACCGGTGTGTCTGTTGTCCCTTGTGTCTGTGCTCTTGTAGAATACTGGTTGAGGGGTGGAGATGATGTCGTTAATTATTCCTTGGCCACGAACATTCGACCACCCATCAGAGATGATTGCAATACAGTCTGCTTTCTCTATGATTTGCTTGACCTTCACTTGAACTCTGCAGAACTCAGCATTCAGCAAATGAGTAGATAAAGCATGTCTGGTTGGAGGGGTGTATGCTGGGCGAAGAACATTCAGAAATCTCTTCCAATACACATTGCCTGTGAGCATCAGAGGTGAACCAGTTGCATACACAGCTCGAGCAAGACATTCATCAGCATTTCTCTGACTACGTTCCACGATTGAGTCAAAAAAACTTCTGATTCCAGGAGGACCATGAGCTGTTGCTATCGTTAAAGTGTCTGATTAATAATTTTCACCTCGAGTAGAAGTAGAGGGACTTTTGTCAGAGCTTGCTTGTTGTGAGCGCTGAGGGAACTGTATGCACTTAGCCAGATGATTCTGCATCTTTGTTGCCATCTTCACAAATTATTTGGCACAGTATTTGCAAATGTACACAGCTTTTCCATCTATAATAGTTGCAGTGAAATGTCTTCACACATCAGATAGTGCCCATGGCATTTTCCTATAAAGATTAGTAAAAAATGAATAAAAACAATAATAATACAATTCCATGTACAGATAAATAGTTAAGCAGTCAGATTAAACAACTCCTTTGTAAGATAAATGTTATAAAATGAAACATGTATGGAAACAGGTGAATTAACACTCCTCAGTTAGCAGGCTCAAGCAAGCTAAACCCCACATGGTAGCAAAAACTAACTAGCAGAAAACAAGTTAGAAATTATTTAAACACACTTTGCTGTAGGCTACTACTTACTAGTTAACAAAATAAGTCATGCATGTTACATAAAATATATTCACCCCACCCAGTATTGTAATCAAAACTTACCAGGAAGCATGTAGTCCTTGGCTCAGACAGTGTAGTAGTGTGGGCTCAATAGCATCTCATTGGTGTGCAAGATCTTGAGAATCAGCTGTACATGTGATGGAAGAGTGCACCGCACATGTGATGGAAGAATGCACTGTGCAGGCAGAGGGTTGCAATTCCATTGAATTGGGGATAGTTTAACCAAAATATGCCACAAGACCTAGAATTGTCTTATGTGTCAATCCCACAAAAAAAAGGTTCACTGTTATAAGCTAACTTTTTTGATGAATTTAAGCAAAATTCCCCAAATTCCCGGGCTTAACTTCCCATGGAAAATTTCCGATCCTTTGTTAACTCTTGATATCCCTACCCTAAACCCTGCCACAGTAGTGGAAAAGTACCTAATTGTCATACTTGAGTAAAAGTAAAGATTACTTAATAGAAAATGACTCAAGTAAAAGTCACCCAGTAAAATACTACTTGAGTAAAAGTCTAAAAGTATTTGGTTTGAAAAAAGTACATGTAATGGATAAAATATACTTAAGTATCAAAAGTAAAGGTTTAAATGCTCTCAAATTCCTTATATTAAGTTAATCTTTTTAATTTACAGATAGCCAGAGGCACACTCCAACACTCAGAAATAATTTACAAACGAAGCATTTGTATTTTGTGAGTCCGTCAGATCACAAGCAGGAGAGATGACCAGGGATGTTCTCTTGATTAGTGAGTGACCATTTTCCTGTCCTGCTAAGCATTAAAAATGTAAGGAGTACTTCTGGGTGTCAGGGAAAATGTATGGAGTAAAAAGTACATCAATTTATTTAGGAATGTAGTGAAGTAAAAGTAGTAAAAAATATAAATAGTAAAGTACAGATACCACAAAAAACGACTTCAGTAGTACTTTAAAGTATTTTTACACCCCTGCCCTTAACCATTTTAAATTTCAACTTCATGGGGGTTGGGACGTTCCTGGATAGCATGGACCTTGCTCATACTTCTAAAGTGAAACTGATTTCTAGGCTGTCATATTATGCTGAGCAGATTAGTTTATGCTATGCATACAAATATGAGTTATGGACTTCCCAATACCCTATCCAACATTTAATAGAAATATGTGCATTTTCTAAACACACTCAGCTAGCTACTGGTGATAAACACACATTACTGATAAAACTAAGGGACCTCTCACTCATCTGAACGGGATTTTGACCAGTCAGATTCCTGCTAAAATCTGCTTAAACACTCGCCTAACAATCTAACAACAAACTAAAAATATGTTGGTTATAACACTCGTTTTTAGTCGACAATTCGGCGCATGGTCCAGCAATGCAGCTGGACAGGACAAGGGAGGAAGCACGAGCTCAAATCTTCGCGCCCTAAACCACATTGCTCCGAATCTTTACCTGTGACGGAGTGCGACGTTTCTCAAAATGAGACAAACAAATAGTTGGTGGCAGACACACGAGTAGGCTATCATTAGGATAGCTAGGCTACCATGAAACAGGGTGTCACAATACTCAATTTATGCTCAGAGAACAATTTGAAGTCACTATTTTATGCTTCGATTAAAATTATATGCCACGAGTGGAGCGTGCCATTGTCACCGAAGGGCATTTGGTGCACAAGAGTGGACCCGATGATTACTAGAAAATACATCTCAGAGGTACCAGCCTACTCTGGATGGCTTTTGCATCCTCGAAATGAGAATCAAACCTGACAGCGCATTGCACTAGCCTATTCATCACTCAAATATTTAGTGTAGCCTACATTCATTTATCGTAACTTGCACACCTACCTCAGTGCTCTCGGACTCCGCCATTTTTCTCCTGAGGAGCATACAGCGGGAGGAGTGTTTCATTCCCATAAGAGCCACGTCGATGGTGTCTCGATATGGATAAAAAAAAATAGGATGAAATTGTATATATTTAAGGATTTAGTCGCAGTTCTGTTTGTCAAAAATGTTCCACATCATGACATTTTACAAAATTGCTCTTACATTTCAAAGATGAAAAGAGTACATAAAGTCCCACAAGAATAGCAACCCGTTTTAGCAGATAAACGTGTTCTGGAATCCAGAGTGCAAAAGTTACCTATCTCACATGTTGCTTTCTAGGAGAGCATAAGGCAACCACTCTTCACTTTGCAACCTTTGAGGAAAATGAATAAATTAAACTGCATTCCATATTCTCCAGCGGTGTACGCTACTCCAGAGCAGGTGCGACGCACACTAGCAGAAATCTTCCCATCACATGTATGAACAAAATTGGTTTCTAAAAATACAATCCAACGTCCCTATTGCTGTGATGTCTTGATCAGGCCTCACAGATGTTCATGTCAGCTAATTTTCTACGAAACTATTGCAAGCATTGCCTATGTAACTAAGCCTATTAATAACGCAGTAACTTGTCCTCTAGTGAGCCCATTTCAGCGCAGGCAGCTCCAAAACGTAGAAGAGCTCACGCTTTGCTTGATCTAATTGCCACTTTGTCGAATTGCAAAGCAGCTTATTATATAAAGTTCAACTTTACTCTGTTTGAATGCGATGATAAGGAAGCAAGTCTTGATGCTTGAAAGACATGGCACCACCACCTCACCGTGCGCCATCAATCCCTTCTGCTTGCTTGTCCACCTATTCCTATATTCAGTGAGAGGATATAGAAATAGGTGTCTAGTCAGTGAGTTTATGCTGCTCCATAGCCGCGGGAAGAGCACCCCCTGAAAAATTAAATATATTTACAAAAATATTAATACATTTAAAAAAATCACAAAAGTAGTGCAGTGGTTCTTTAATATTCCTGTATTAGCAGAAAAAAAGATTTGTAAATATTTTCAAATTGCCATCGATAAAATGCAATTGTGTTCGTTGTTTATGCCTGCCCATACCATAATCCCACTGCCACCGTAGGACACTCTGTTCACAACATTGACATAAGCAAACTGCTCGCCCACATGACACCATACACACTATCTGCTATCTGCCCAGTACAGCTGAAACCGGGATTCATCCATGAAGAGCACACTTCTCCAGCGTGCCAGTGGCCATCAAAGGTATGCATTCGTCAACTGAAGTCAGTGACTACGCCGACTGCAGTCAGGTCAAGACCCTGAAGACGATGACGAGCACGCAGATAAGCTTCCCTGAGAAGGTTTCTGACACTTTGTACAGAAATTCTTTGGTTGTCCAAACCCACAGTTTCATTAGCTGTCCGGGTTATGCACACAAAGCTTATTTCTCTCAAATATTGTGAGCAGATTTGTTAACATTCCTATTAGTGAGCATTTCTCCTTTCCAAGATAATCCATCCACCTGACTAGTGTGGCATATCAAGAAGCTGATTAAACAACATGATCATTACACAGGTGCACCTTGCACTGGGGACAATAAAAGGCCACTTTAAAATGTGCTGTTTTGTCACACAACACAATGCCACAGATGTCTGAAGTTTTGAGGGAGTGTGCAATTGGCATGCTGACTGCAGGAATGCCCACCAGAGATTTTTCCAGATAATTTAATGTTAATTTCTATACCATAAGCTGCCTCCAATGTCGTTTCAGAGAATTTCGCAGTACGTCCAACGTGTAACCACGCCAGCCCAGGACCTCCACATCCGGCTTCTTCACATGCGGGATCGTCTGAGGGGGGTTTGGAGGGGGGGGCTGAGGAGTATTTCTGTCTGTAATAAAGCCCTTTTGTGGGGAAAAACTCAGTCTTATTGGCTAAGCCTGGCTCCCCAGTGGGTGGGCCTATGCCCTCCCAGGCCCAACCATGGCTGCACCCCTGCTCAGCCATGTGAAATCCATAGCTTAGGGCCTAATTCATTTATTTCAATTGACTGATTTCCTTTTATGAACTGTAACTCAGTAAAATCTTAGAAATTGTTGCATGTTACGCTTATATTTTTTGCACTACTGTAATGGTTTTCTTCCTGGGATGAAGGAGAGGACCAAAACGCAGCGCAGCTAGTGTTCAACATAATTTAATAAAGAATATGTGAACACTACAAACAACAAAACAATAAATGTGAAAACCGAAAATAGTCCTATCTGGTGCAGAACACAAAGACAGAAGACAACCACCCACAATCCCCAACACAAAACAAGCCACCTATATATGATTCTCAATCAGGGACAACGATTGACAGCTGCCTCTGATTGAGAACCATATTAGGCTGAACACAGAAACAGACAAACTAGACACACAACATAGAATGCCCACCCAGCTCACGTCCTGACCAACACTAAAACAAGCACAACACATAAGAACTCTGGTCAGGACGTGACAGTACCCCCCTCCTGAGGTACGGACTCCGAACGCACCCCTAAAACTCAAGAGGGGGGTCTGGGTGGGCATCTGTCTGCGGTGGCGGCTCCGGCGCAGGACGAGGACACCACTCCACCATTGTCTTTGTCCCCCTCCTTAGCGTCCTTTGAGTGGCGACCCTCGCCCCCGACCCTGGTCTAGGAACCTTCACCAAGGTCCCCCCTAGATAGAGGAGACAGCTCAGGACAGAGAGGTAGCTCAGGACAGAGAGGTAGCTCAGGACAGAGGGGCAACTCCGGACTGAAGGGCAGCTCCGGACAGAGAGGCAGCTCTGGACTGAAGGGCGGTTCATGACTGGTGGGCGGCTCATGACTGGAGGGCGGCTCATGACTGGAGGGCGGCTCATGACTGGAGTGCGGCTCATGACTGGAGGGCGGCTCATGACTGGAGGGCGGTTCATGACTGGCGGGCAGCTCATGACTGGCGGGCGGCTCCTGACTGGCTGGCGGCTCTGGCAGCTCCTGACTGGCTGGCGGCTCTGGCAGCTCCTGACTGGCTGGCGGCTCTGGCAGCTCCTGACTGGCTGGCGGCTCTGGCAGCTCCTGACTGGCTGGCGGCTCCTGACTGGCTGGCGGCTCCTGACTGGCTGGCGGCTCCTGACTGACGGACGGCAATAGCGGCTCCTGACTGACGGACGGCAATAGCGGCTCCTGACTGACGGACGGCTCTAATGGCTCGGGACAGACGGACGGCTCAGATGGCGCTGGGCAGACGGACGGCTCAGACGGCGCTGGGCAGACGGACGGCTCAGATGGCGCTGGACAGACGGACGGCTCAGACGGCGCTGGGCAGACGGACGGCTCAGACGGCGCTGGGCAGACGGACGGCTCAGACGGCGCTGGGCAGACGGACGGCTCAGACGGCGCTGGGCAGACGGACGGCTCAGACGGCGCTGGGCAGACGGACGGCTCAGACGGCGCTGGGCAGACGGACAGTGCAGGCGGCGTTGAGCAGACGGCCGACTCTGACCTGCTGAGGCGCACAGTAGGCCTGGTGCGTGGTGCCGGAACTGGTGGTACCGGACTGGAGACACGCACCTCAAGGCTAGTGCGGGGAGCAGGAACAGGGCACACTGGACTCTCAAAGCGCACTATAGGCCTGGTGCGTGGTGCCGGAACTGGAGGTACTGGGCTGGAGACACGCACCTCAGGGCGAGTGCGGGGAGAAGGAACAGTGCGTACAGGGCTCTGGATACGCAAAGGAGGCTTGGTGCGTGGTGCCGGAACTGGAGGTACCGGACTGGAGACACGCACCACAGGGCGAGTGCGTGGAGGAGGAACAGAGTTCTGGAAACGCACAGGAAGCTTGGTGCGTGGTGCCGGAACTGGTGGTACTGGGCTGGGGCGGGAAGGTGGCGCCGGATATACCGGACCGTGCAGGCGTACTGGCTCCCTTGAGCACTGAGCCTGCCCAACCTTACCTGGTTGAATGCTCCCCGTAGCCCGACCAATGCGGGGAGGTGGAATAACCCGCACTGGGCTGTGTACGCGAACCGGGGACACCATTCGTAAGGCTGGTGCCATGTACACCGGCCCGAGGAGACGTACTGGAGGCCAGATATGTTGAGCCGGCTTCATGGCACTTGGCTCAATGCTCAATCTAGCCCGGCCAGTGCGGGGAGGTGGAATAACCCGCACCGGGCTAAGCACACGTACAGGAGACACCGTGCCCTCTTCCGCATAACACGGTGTCTGCCCGTACTCCCGCTCTCCACGGTAAGCATGGGAAGTGGGTGCAGGTTTCCTACCTGACTTCGCCACACTACCCTTTAGCCCCCCCCCCCCCCAAGGCATTTTTGGGGTTTCTTCTCAGGCTTCCTACCGCGCTGTCGTGCTAACCTCATTCGCCGGTATCGCTCTGCACATTGCTCCATGGAATCCCAGGCGGGCTCCGGCACTCTCCCTGGGTCAACCGACCACCTGTTTATTTCCTCCCAAGTGGTGTAACCCAGATCCGGCTCCCGCTGCCGAGCTAGCTCCTCAAAACGCCGCCTTTCCGCTTTTGCTGCCTCCAGCTCTGCTTTGGGGCGGCGATACTCCTCTGGCTCTGCCCAGGGTCCTTTACCATCCAGCTCGTCCTCCCATGTCCATTCCTCCTTTCTCTGCTGCTGTCGCTACTGCCCGTTGCCACGCTGCTTGGTCCGAGTTTGGTGGGTGGTTCTGTAATGGTTTTCTTCCTGGGATGAAGGAGATGACCAAAACGCAGCGCGGCTAGTGTTCAACATAATTTAATAAAGAATATGTGAACACTACAAACAACAAAACAATAAATGTGAAAACCGAAAACAGTCCTATCTGGTGCAGAACACAAAGACAGAAGACAACCACCCACAATCCCCAACACAAAACAAGCCACCTATATATGGTTCTCAATCAGGGACAACGATTGACAGCTGCCTCTGATTGAGAACCATATTAGGCTGAACACAGAAACAGACAAACTAGACACACAACATAGAATGCCCACCCAGCTCACGTCCTGACCAACACTAAAACAAGCACAACACATAAGAACTCTGGTCAGGACGTTACAACTACATTTACATTACAATTTAGCCATTCAGCAGACGTTCTCCTTCAGAGCGACCCACAGCTAGTGCATTTAAGGTGGTCAGGCGAGACAACCACATATCACAGTCGTACCCCATCCACGTATCACATACATAATACAATACATAATGCATAAACATTTATTTGTCTCTCTTCATAGTCTCCGTCGTGCTGTAAGGTGTTCTTCTATGTGTTTTTTAAATCTGGTTTTGTCGCTAGCTTGAGTTACCTGGGGTGGCAGACAGTTCCATTTAGTAATGGCTCTATTTAATACTGTGTGTTTCCCAGCCTCTGTTCTGGACCTGGGGACTGTGAAGAGACATCTGGTTGCATGTCTTTTCTGATACCGATGAATGTCCGTCCTGTGTGCCAACTGCTTGAACAGACAGTTCGGTACCTTCAACTCATCAACACCTCACACAAAGACCAATAGTGATGTAGTCAATCTCTCCTCAACTTTGAGACAGAAGCGATTGACATGCATGTCATTGACATTCGCCCTCTGTGTACATACGTGCTGCTCTGTTTTGGACCAACTGCAATTTGTCTATGTCCTTCTTTGCTATACCTGATCACACAACTGGACAGTAGTCCAGGTGCGACAAAACTAGGGCCTGTAGGACCTGTCTGGTTGACTGAGATATCAAGAAAGCAGAGAAACGCCTTATCATTGACAGACCTCTTCCCATTTTAGTAACAATTGATTCCATATGTTTTGACCATGATAGCTTGCTGTCTAGGGTGACACTCAGCAATTTAGTCTCCTCAACTTGCTCAGTAGCCACATTATTCAATAATAGATCCAGATGAGGTTTAGGGTTTAGCAAGTGATTTGTCCCAAAAATTATGCTTTTAGTTTTTGAGAAATTTAGCACCAGCCTATTTCTAGTTACCCATTCTAAAACTGACTGGAGCTCTATGTTAAGGGTGTCAGTTATTTATTTTACTGTTGCAGCCAACGTGTATACAGTTGAGTCGTGTACATGGACACACAGGCTTTATTCAAGGTCAGTGGAAGGTTATTAGTAAACACAGAAAACAATAATTTTCCAAGCCGGCTGCCCTGCGGTCCACCACACTTGTATTTGCATTAGAGAAGCTTCCATTAAAGAAAAGCCTCTGTGTTCTATTGGATAGGTAACGGTCCATCCATGATAAGGTAGAGGATGTTAATCCATAACACCAATTTTTTAAGCAATATGTTGACTGATAGAAGAAAGTACTCGTCTTCTATTTCACAGACATAGATTTGTGCGGTTTGTACCTAGCGCCCTTCTTTCTACGTTGCATCATTTACCCATTCGCCATTCAGCATACTGCGCAAAGCTACCCTCTCTCCTATCTGAATTCCAACAACTTCCTGCCACGTAGGTTAGCGTCTTTTTTTCTCCCAAGAGAGGTTAGCTGAAATCACGGCCCTTTTCTGCTACCGGAGTATGCCAGCCTACATACATTGAGCCCCTCTATCAGCAGGCAAAACAGAGCTCAGTAGTAGCCAGATTAGCGTAATATAACAGGATAATGAGCAATGTATTATCTTATGCTTTATTCTCTCTCACTCACTCACTCACTCACTCACTCACTCACTCACTCACTCACTCACTCACTCACTCACTCACTCACTCACTCACTCTGCTGACAAACAGATACAGTAGGCATTGCCATCTGGTACCAAGCCATCTGGTACCAAGCATAGAACCTACAATGACGTCACTTGTGACTTTCTCACTCACTCCTGCGATAGGTTTGTGTTCCCCTTGTTATTCTACACATCAATCAGGAGGCATTAATTTACAATCGACAGAAAATAGTGGTCATTAACCGGAAACAGAAACAGCTTATTCTTTTCATGATTCATTTGTTGAGACACATGGGCATCGAAACTGGTTCGAATTATAGCCAGCAACTGCCTGGAAAGGAAGGGTACGATTTTCGGGAAAGCTGAGGTTCTGGATAGGGAAGCTATCCTGACCTGTCAATGGAATTAAGCAGTTATACTGGAGTGCAGTGGAGAAAATAGGTCTTTGATGTTGGTTCCATCTGATCTGGATAGTGTACGACTGGTTAATGTTAAATAGCATTTCCATTTACTGATGTCTGTGGGCGCTCTTATGGTTGGCCTGAATTAGTAATGCCAAAATTAAGTAGAGGGAAGGGAAAAAGCTGCATTACTCATTTTGTCAGATTGAAGCTAACAGTGTTCTGATAATACTATTCAGTATAAATCCCAATGAAAGATTTAATCTTCATACAGTAATAATAATCCTTTTGTGTGTTTGTCAGTCATCTCAGGTGTGAAAGTACACCAAAGATGGTGGATAATTGAAGATAATTCATCCAGGCTGTTTACCATTGATTCTTTTTTTAATTTTCTGTCTACTTAAGGGGGTGGTTCTCCCATAGACACCAATGTGATAGCAGCTGGGTCGGGTCTACTTAGTTCATTGACTTCCATTGAAACAGAAGAAATTAGGGAGTGGAATGTCTCACTTCCTCTTCCGTCTCTGATTGCACCTCTCCACCTAAGATATGCCAACATTAGCTACACCATGCTGTCATGTCATTGTGGTTAGGCTTGGCTTACTCTGTTATTCAAAAAATATATATACTGTATATATTTTCAGTTTTGTCTTAGAACATTCTTGTAGAAAAGTGATATGGTTATGTCTTTTATTGTGACATTATGTTATCTCCAGTTAAAATCCTAGACTTTCTATGAAACACTTTAACCATAACCCCAGATGAGGAGACCTACATACAAAAAAAAGCCTGCAGACTCTGCCCCTTCTTGGAGCACCTGCTAGCACTACATTTGACATTTCTGTCATTTAGCAGATGCCCTTATCCAGAGTAACTTAGTAAGTGCATACATTTTCATACTGGTCCCCATTGTGAATTGAACCCACAACCCTGGCATTGCAAGTGCCATGCTCTACCAACTGACCCATATGGGACCAAACAAGCCACACTAGCCTCCAAGCCCTCTGCGGTACCTCCTGATAACTTTCCTCATACACTCCCTATTGGCCTAACTTGTCTATTATACAGAGGGTCAGGGTTGCTAACTAGGACAATATTATGGCGGTTCCATAGAGAATGATAGCCTCTTGTGGCCAAAAGGCTGTGTTAGCATGGGCAGCGCCCTTGAGGGCTTCCACCATGCTTCCTCCATTTTAAAGTAGTCAACTGGCTGGGGATTCCTATGGGTTGTAGCCATATGGTTCTGCCCATGCTGTCACAGATGCCATAATGGCAGAGATATAAGATGAGTCCTCTATCTACCAAAAGGATGAAGCTAGCTTTAGTTTACAATGCTCACACAAGGTTTTGGGACTTTCTGGTTTTATCCGTGTGGTGATTCGTTGTTGTTGAATGGAGCGATGTGTTCTCCAGTGAGTCTGTAGCAAACTAAGACTGGATTAAGCTGTCATTCAGTCCCACTGGAAGAGAGCTGAGGAGATGATTGACAAATCAAAGTACTTGTCTGGAAATCTCATTAGACTCATTGTGTGTTGTGGATACATGGACGTTTTTAATTATGAGTCTGTTTTTAGCTGCAGTGGTTGCCCACAGGCATGGACTAGCATTGGCGTCCGTCCAACATCTGTAATTAGAGCTAATGATGAAGGGTGTGTGTTTTGCCGTTGAAATTAGTCAACGTGATGTTTGCTTTCACAGCAACGGATGTTGTCCTTGCCTTAGAAACCCATATCATTGCATACTATGAAAATACTTCGGGTTTTATCTCCTGTTGATGTAAAGATAGTCTGGTTTCTCTGGGAACACTAATTGAAAAGGCTAATTAATAGTATCCTCCTAAGCATACAGAATGAGGCCCATATGTGTGGAGTGAGGCTGTCGTTGCTGATATAAATAACACGCTCCGAAAGAATGGCCAGACCATCCATAGCAACATCTAATCAAATCAAATCAAATTTGATTGGTCACATATACAGTTGAAGTTGGAAGTTTACATACACCTTAGCCAAATACATTTAAACTCAGTTTTTCACAATTCCTGACATTTAATCCGAGTAAAAGGTCCATGTCTTAGTTCAGTTAGGATCACCACTTTATTTTAAGAATGTGAAATGTTAGAATAATAGTAGAGAGAATTATTTATTTCAGCTTTTATTACTTCACATTCCCAGTGGGTCAGAAGTTTACATACACTCAATTAGTATTTGGAAGCATTGCCTTTAAATTGTTTAACTTGGGTCATACATTTCGGGTAGCCTTCCTCAAGCTACCCACAATAAGTTGGGTGAATTTTGTCCCATTCCTCCTGACAGAGCTGGTGTAAACCTGAGTCAGGTTTGTAGGCCTCCTTGCTCCCACACGCTTTTTCAGTTCTGCCCACAAATTTTCTATAGGATTGAGATAAGGGCTTTGTGATGGCCACTCCAATACCTTGACTTTGTTGTCCTTAAGCCATTTTGCAACAACTTTGGAAGTATGCTTGGGGTCATTGTCCATTTGGAAGACGCATTTGCGACCAAGCTTTAACTTCTTGACTGATGTCTTGAGATGTTGCTTCAATATATCCACATAATTTTCCTGCCTCATGATGCCATCTATTTTGTGAAGTGCACCAGTCCCTCCTGCAGCAAAGCACCCCCACAACATGATGCTGCCACCCCCATGCTTCATGGTTGGGATGGTGTTCTTCGGCTTGCAAGCATCCCCCTTTTTCCTCCAAACATAACGATGGTTCTATTTTTGTTCTATTTTTGTTTCATCAGACCAGAGGGCATTTTTCCCAAAAGTACAATCTTTATCCCCATGTGCAGTTGCAAACTGTAGTCTGGCTTTTTTATTGCGGTTTTGGAGCAGTGGCTTCTTCCTTGCTGAGCGGCCTTTCAGGTTATGTTGATATAGGACTCGTTTAACTGTGGATATAGATACTTTTGTACCTGTTTCCTCCAGCCTCTTCACAAGGTCTTTTGCTGTTGTTCTGGGATTTATTTGCACTTTTCGCACCAAAGTACGTTCATCTCTAGGAGACAGAACGCGTCTCATTCCTGAGCTGTATGACGGCTGCGTGGTCCCATGGTGTTTATACTTGCGTACTATTATTTGTACAGGTGAACGTGGTACCTTCAGGCATTTGGAAATTGCTCCCAATGAGGAACCAGACTTGTGGAGGTCTACAATTTTTTTTCTGAGGTCTTGGCTGATTTCTTTTGATTGTCACATGATGTCAAGCAAAGAGGCACTGAGTTTGAAGGTAGGCCTTGAAATACATCCACAGGTGCATCTCCAATTGACTCAAATGATGTCAATTAGCCTATCAGAAGCTTCTAAAGCCATGACATAATTTTCTGGAATTTTCCAAGCTGTTTAAAGGCACAGTCAACTTAGTGTATGTAAACTTCTGACCCACTGGAATTGTGATACAGTGAATTATAAGTGAAATAATCTGTCTGTAAATAATTTTTGGAAAAATTACTTGTGTCATGCACAAAGTAGATGTCCTAACCGACTTGCCAAAACTATAGTTTTTTCACAAGAAATTTGTGGAGTGGTTGAAAAACGAGTTTTAATGACTCCAACCTAAGTGTATGTAAACTTCCGACTTCAACTGTACATATTTTGCAGATATTATCGTGAGTGTAGTGAAAAGCTTGTGTTCCTAGCTCCAACAGTGCAGTAATACTTAACAAAACTAAACTAAACACTCAAATCCCCAAAATACAAAAGAAATATAGACATTTTAAAACAAGCATTGTCAGAGTCTGCAATATAAATATACACTGACCAAAAATATAAAATCAACATGAAACAATTTCAAAGATTTTACTGAGTTACATTTCATATCAGAAAATCAGTCAGTAGAAATACATTCAGTAGGCGCTAATCTATGGACTTCATATGACTGGGAATCAGTGGTGGTAGGTGCTGTTTAAGATGAGGGATATTTTTGTTTTTTATGAACATGGTCTTATTTCTATTACAGCATATTGGATGGCTGGCATTCATATTCCATTCACCCAGCTCAATGTAACATATCGATAGGTTTAGGCTACTACATGATACTCCGATTTTCCCTGTACCCATCATGAGTTTGCTACAACCTAGTTAATGGATTAAAGTTTATAACGTAGGTACACAGGTGAAGAGAATTTTGAGTAATCAAGGTGACAGACAGTGATACATGCAATACCGCATTGCACTCTCTTGCCTGCATCTAGCTGATCTAGGGTGTAATCATTAGTCCAACAATGGCAAACGAGAGTTTCTATGGGACAAATTCAGGTATGTTTATCCCCATTTCGTTCCGTTTGCTTCCGTTTAATAAAAGTTAACAGAATCGGCGCAATGAATACACCACTGATCACATGCGAAAACAATTCACTTTCATAGCAGCCACATACAAACAGCTCATTGGATATATAATTCCTTCTTGCATCTATCTACACGCTCTCCTACTCTCACCCTTTCCCTTCGCTTGTAGACTTCAGTGCACAACACATCAGCTGACTGTGACTAGGCGAAAAAAACTTTCCAAGCCAAACCTTCATTCATATCATAGCCGCTAACCGCTACACACAGCCTACATCGTTGTCAAGTCATAGTCAATATAGCTACAATAACTAATGCATTATTAAACCCGCTACAATCATGCAGTACAGTGTACAGTCAGCAGCAAGCAGTTTAGCAGTTTCACCGGCGGGCCCCGTGGCAATAAATTCATAAAACCAAAAGCTTACCTTGACTTAGAAGAGTTCCAGTGTTTAATAGCCATAGCCAGCTAGCTAACATAGCATCCCTCTCTTTTTGAGCTGGGTGTTTGAGTAGGCTGAACTAGCTGGCTGCTAGCTAAGTAAGTGAAAAAAATATATACTACGAAATATAGCTAGCTCTCTCTCTCTCTCGCTCTCTTGTGTCTCCTTAATTTTTGAAGAAATACATTTGTTCAAAACTGTTCAACTATTGTCTTTCTTTCTCTCTGAGTAAACTATTGACACCACATTTTATGCACTGCGGTGCTAGCTAGCTGTAGTTTATGCTTTCAGTACTAGATTCATTCTCTGATTCTTTGATTGGGTGGACAACATGTCAGTTCATGCAGCAAGAGCTCTGATTGGTTGGAGGAAGTCCTCCCGAAGTTGTCATAATAACTGTTTCAGTCTATGGAAGGGGAAGAGAACCATGAGCCTCCTAGATTTTGTATTGAAGGCAATGTACCCAGAGCAGGACAGAAGTTAGCTGTCTTCCAGCCACACCATGGTGCTACACAACAGAGTGCTGTTGAGGCTACTGTAGACCTTCATTGAAAAACAGTGTTTTAATCAATTATTTGATGACGTGTGAATATATTTAGTGTAGTTTAACTATACATTTTTTAAATGAAATTCACTGAGGAAGATGGTCCTCCACTGCTGGGAATACAAATATGCATCTGTTGGTCACAGATACCTTAGAAAAAAAGGTAGGGGCGTGGATCAGAAAAACAGTCAGTATCTGGTGTGACCACCATTTGCTTCATGTAGCATGACACTCCTTCTCAGAGTTGATCAGGCTGTTTATTGTGGAATGTTGTCCAACTCCTCTTCTATGGCTCTATGAAGTTGCTGGATATTGGCAGGAACTGGAACACGCATTCATACACGTCGATCCAGAGCTTTCCAAACATGCTCAGTGGGTGACAAGTCTAACGAGTATGCAGGTGATAGAACTGGGACATTTTCAGCTTCCAGGAATTATGTACAGATCCTTGCGAAATGGGGCCGTGAATTATCGTGCTGAAACATGAGATGATGGCAGCGGATGAATGGCACGACAATGGGCCCTCAGGATCTCGTCACAGTATATCTGTGCATTCAAACATCTCTGTGCATTAAAAAATGAAATTATATTCGTTGTCCATAGTTTATGCCTGTCAATACCATAACCCCACCGCCATCATGGGGCACTCTGTTCACATCAGCAAACAGCCATACACACCTGTCTGCCATCTGCCCGGTACAGTTGAAACCGGGATTAATCCGTGAAGAGCACACTTCTCCCGCTTGCCAGTGGCCATCGGAAAAGAAAATTTGCCCGGTTACGATGCCGAAATGCAGTCAGGTCAAGACCCTGGTGAAAACAACGAGAACGCAGATGAGCTTCCCTGAGATGGTTTCTGACAGTTTGTGCAGAAATTCTTCGGTTGTGCAAACCCTGGACTCAGAGGTACCAACAAGTGAAGAAGCCGGATGTGGAGGTCCTGGGCTGACGTGGTTACGAGGCCAGTTGGACGTACTGCCAAATTCTCTAACACAACGTTGTAGGCGACTTATGGTAGAGAAATTAGTATTAAATTCCTTTGGCAACAGCTCTGGTGGACAGTCCTGCATCAGCATGCCAATTGCACACTCCCTCAACTTGAGACATCTCTGGCATTCTTGTCACGTTGGTATAAAGGGATTGGGAGACAGGCACAGGAATGCGTAATAGGTGTTTTTATTAACCCAAATTATTTTGTGCCATGTAAACAAACAAATACAAAACACAGGGTTGAAACCCAAACAAAAGAGCGAGGAGTACCTCGAATAAATACACAAGCGCACAATGACCACACTGGACGAGACCCGTAATCTGCTCAATACACGCGGAACGAAAGCCAAAACACAGCACAGGTACTCACACGACCAATGGACAATGGAAGTTGAACCAAAGGGTACATTTACACAAATACTAATCAGGGGAGAATATGGTGACCAGGTGTGCGTAATGACAGTTTCTAGAGGCCGATGACGTAGACCTCCGAAACTGGTGCACAGAATGAGCAACAGTACCGGAGGGATCTGTGAGAGTACCCGCCCACCCCTACCCCCGACGCGCTGCACTAGCAGTGGGACGACACCGGCCTCGAGGACGATCACAGGAACGCAGTGCGGGTCGATCAGGACCCGATGCAGCTGCCGAAGTTGCGTCGTCGGACGGGCCAGTTGCCGCTGCTGAAGCGGCGGCAGCGTTGGACGGACCAGTTGCAGGGCGTCGGATGGACCGGTTGTGGCGGCGTCAGACGGGCCAGTTGTAGCTACTGAAGTTGCGTCGTTGGACGGACCGGTTGTGTCGGCATCGGACGGGCCAGTTGCAGCTACTGAAGTTGCATCGTCGGACGGTCCAGTTGTGGCGACGTCGGACGGGCCATTCCCGCTGTCTCCCTTAGGGGTCGATTATTCTGTCACGTTGGTATAATGGGATCGAGAGAGGCGCAGGAATGGGTAATAGGGTTTTTTAATTGACCCAAATTACAGCGTGCCATGTAAAGGGCGTGCCATCGTGCCATATAAAACAAAACAAACATGTATACAAAACACAGGGTTGAGACCCAAACAAAAGAGCAAGGAGTACCTCGAATAAATACACAAGCGCACAATGACCACACTGGACGAGACCCGTAATCTGCTCAATCCACGCGGCACAAAAGCCAAAACAACGCAGCACAGGTACTCACACGACCAACGGATATTGGAACAATAATCGACAGCCCAATGGTGAACCAAGGGCACACTTACACAAATACTAATCAGGGGAGATGGGGACCAGGTGTGCATAATGACAGTTCAGTTCCTAGAGGCCGATGACGTAGACCTCCGAAACTGGTGCACGGAATGAGCAACAGTACCGGAGGGATCCGTGACAATTGTGTTGTGTGACAGAACTACACATTTAGAATGGCCTTTTATTGTCCCCAGTACAAGGTACACTTGTGTAATAATCATGCTGTTTAATCATCTTATTGATATGCCACACCTGCCAGGTGGATCTTGGCAAAGGAGAAAATAGAAAACTGAGGATGGACTAACAACATTGTAGTTACTCCACAATACTAACCTAATTACAGGGTAGAAAGAAAGAGGACTGTACAGAATAAAAATATTACAAAACATGCACCCTGTTTGCAACAAGGCATTAAAGTAATACTGACAAAACTCTAAGAGATTTACACAGAAATACACATAGCTGTAGTTGCTGCCAAAGGTGATGCTAACATGTATTGACTGAGGGGTGTGAATACTTATGTAAATAAGATATTTCTGTATTTCATTTTCAATACATTTGCAAAATGTTTTCACTTTGTTATTATGGGGTATTTTGTGTAGATGGGTGAAAAAGAAAATTAAATTAATCCATTATGAGTTCAGGCTGTAACACAAAATGTGGAATAAGTCAAGGGGTACGAATACTTTCTGAAGGCACTGTACGTAGGGCAGCAGTCTCCAAGGTGCAGGGTTGAGTACCGGGTGGTAGCCGGCTAGTAACAATGAATATGTTTACATTTACAGTAATAATTCAATACTGATTATGGCAGTAGGCAGATTAAGCAATAGTCACGTAAATACATTACTCTGCTCATCTTAAACGGTTCAAAATCAAAGTAAGCATATGCCAATTAAAACACCTTTCAAATTATTAGGACATGCAAACACCTTAAACGGCATTCCAGCTGTGTATTTGATCATGTACTAGCATCAGCCGAGTGAACCTCCCTCTTTAAGGTGAGTGAAGTGAGCGAGCTGACCACACCAGCCTTTGGAGAGCCCTGTGGTTGCAGACAGTGCAGTTGCCTTAGAAGGCGGTGATATAGCACGACAGGATGCTCTCAATGGTGCACCAGTAAAAGTTTGTGAGGGCCCTAGGGGCCAAGATGAATTTCTTCTGCCTCCTGAGGTTGAAGAGGTGCCTTTGTGCCTTCTTCACCACTCTGTCTGTGTTTGGATGGACCATTTCAGTTTGTCAGTGATGTGCACGCCGAGGAACTTGCAGCTTTTCATCCTTTCCCTGTCGATGTGGATGGGGGTGTACTCCCTCTGCTGTCTCCTGAATTTCACGATCAGCTCCATCTGTTATTTTCCTCTCACCACTTTGCCAGGGCCCTCACCTCCTCCCTGTAGGCTGTCTCAGCATTGTTGGTAATCAGGTGATGAGCTTGGAGGGCACTATGGTGTTGAAGGCTAAGCTGTAGTTGATGAAAAGCATTCTTAGGTATTCCTCTTGCCCTAATGGGATAGAGCAGTGTACAGTACGATTCCGTCATCCGTGGATCTGTTGGGGAGGTATGCAAATTGTAGTGGGTCTAGGGTGTTGAGTAAGGTGGAGGTCATACGATCGATCCTTAACTAGCCTCTCAAAGCACTTCATGATGACAGAAGCTTTCTTGGGTACAGGAACAATGGTGGACATCTTGAAGCAAGCGGGAACACAGACTGGGATAGGAATACATTTAATATGTCTGTAAACACTCCAGCCAACTGGTCTGTACATACTCTGAGGACGCGACGAGGGATACAGTCCGATCCGGCAGCCTTGTGAGGGTTATCACGCTTAAATGTGTTACTCGCTTACTTGCTGCTGGTGATTATCTGATACACCTCTACGCAGACAACACTATTCTGTATACCTCTGTTCATTCTTTGGACACTGTGTTGACTAACCTCCAGACGAGCTTCAATGCCATACAACTCTCCTTCCGTGGCCTCCAACTGCTCTTAAATGCAAGTAAAACTAAATGCATGCTCTTCAACCGATCGCTGCCCGCACCTGCCCACCCATCCAGCATCACTACTCTGGACGGTTCTGACTTAGAATATGTGGACAATTACAAATACCTAGGTGTCTGCTTAGACTGTAAAGCATCTCCAATTCAAATTTAAATCTAGAATCGGCTTCCTATTTCGCAACAAAGCATCCTTCACTCATGCTGCCAAACATACCCTCGTAAAACTGACTATCCTACTGATCCCCGAACTTCGGCGATGTCATTTACAAAATAGCCTCCAACACTCTACTCAACAAATTGGATGCAGTGCCATCTGTTTTGTCACCAAAGCCCCATATACTACCCACCACTGCGACCTGTACGCTCTCGTTGGCTGGCCCTCGCTTCATACTCGTCGCCAAACCCATTGGCTCCAGGTCATCTACAAGTCTCTTCTAGGTAAAGCCCCGTCTTATCTCAGCTCACTGGTCACCATAGCAGCACCCACCCATAGCACGCGCTCCAGCAGGTATATCTCACTGGTCACCCCCAAAGCCTATCCTTCCAGTCTGGAACGAATTGCAAAAATCTCTGAAGCTGGAGACTCATATCCCCCTCACTAGCTTTAAGAACCAGCTGTCAGAGCAGCTCACAGATCACTGCACCTGTACATAGCCCATCTGTAAATAGCCCATCCAACTACCTCATCCCCATACTGTATTTATTTATTTATCTTGCTCCTTTGCACCCCAGTATCTCTACTTGCACATTCATCTTCTGCACATCCACCATTCCAGTGTTTAATTGCTATATTGTAACTACTTCGCCACCATGGCCTATTATTGCCTTACCTCCCTTATCCTACCTCATTTACACATACTGTATATAGACTTTTTCAACTGTATTATTGACTGTATGTTTGTTTATTCCATGTGTAACTGTGTTGTCGTATGTGTCGAACTCCTTTGCTTTATCTTGGCCAGGTTGCAGTTGCAAATGAGAACTTGTTCTCAACTGGCCTACCTGGTTAAATAAAGGTGAAATATATATATTTTTAAATACTCACACCGGCTGAGGAGAACGAGAGCTCACAGTCCTCGTGAGTGGCGGTGGCCCGCGACGTCGGCACTGTGCTTTCCTTGAAGCAGGCAAAGAAGGTTAACTTGTCCGGGAGCAAGGCATTGGGGCCCACGGCGTGGCTGGTTTTCCCTTTATAATCCGTGATTGTCTGGAGTCCCTGCCACGTACGTCTCGTGAGCCGTTGAATTACGACTCCACTTTGTTTCTGTACTGACATTTGCCAGTTTGATTGCCTTACGGAGGACATAGCTGGACTCTTTGTACTCCTCCATGTTCCCAGTCATCTTGCTGTGGTTAAATGCAGTGGTTTGTGCCTTCAGTTTTGCGCGAATGCTGCCATCTATCCATGTATTTTGGTTTGGATAAGTTCTATTTGTTACAGTGGGAACAACATCCTCTATGCACTTCTTGATGAACCCAGTCACAGAGTCAGTGTATACGTTAATGTTATTCTCAGAGGCAACCAGTACCATATCCCAGTCCTCGTGATCAATATTTACTTCCCAGGCCAGATTATAACAGCCGAGATTATTACTGCCCAGCCCAGTATTACAGATGCTGCTGTGTCACAGTGCCACTGATGAGGATGGAAAGACTGAAGAGCAAGTCAATGCGTATGTCACTGACCAAAAGCATCACACTCAAGTTATTACATGAGTAAATCCATAAGGAATTCACATTGGGTGTATCAGTTGCAATGAGAGTGTTCCATAACCCCTTTGTGAGCCATGATTTCACTCACAAGGTGTGACATTGCAACATTCCTAATGATGCGTAAAATAACACATAAAAACCAAACAATGTCCAATTTCCTGTGTTAGTTCTATTGATTTTACCTGTATGTGGCAGGTAGCCTAGCAGTTAAGAGCATTGGGGCAGTAACCAAAATTTTGCTGGTTTGAATCCCCTACCCAACTAAATATAACATCTGTTGATGAAACTTTGAGCAAGGCACTTAACCCTAGTCTCTCTGGATAAAAGTGTGTACTAAATGACTTAAATGTTGATGTGTCTAGCTAGCTCATTATGTGTTTATGTAGGAATCAGTACACTCTGAGAGGACATGTCACTGCAGTGGGATCAGACAACTGGTGTTATAAATTGAATCTAGAAGTTAGCTCTTTGAACACACACACCTGTCATGCCCACAAAAACACAGGACGTCCGTTTGTTTGCGGCTTTGTATCTATCCCCCCAGATTTAGCCCTGAGCATGACACACAGCGCTGAATGGTCTCACATCCTCCCCAAGCCCGGGCCGCATCTGCTTGTTGAGCTAAAGTTAGTCGTAACGGTGACAATCTATGCTACATGGCCTGGGGCCTAAGAGCAGCAGAGATACAGTAGGGACCTAGCCTGAGAGGTCCCTTCTTAAGACACACACCCACCACACACACCATATAGCAGGGGTCGGCAACAGGCGGTCCTCAGACCAAAACCATCCCACAAGTTATTTTTTGGAGGGGATTTTGTTTTCATTCATTATTTTCATTTAGGAAAAGTATTCCAACGAAATCAAAAATAGATGTGATAGTGTTGCAATGTAATCAAGGTATGACATTATTTATTTTCAAATGTAATCTATTTTCGGGCTTAGTTGTGGTCAATTTGCAGTGTACAAATTATTGTAATTATGTTCTGGCCCCGCTACTGTCCGCTCTGACAAAAATCAGCCCATGGCTGAATCTAGTTGCCTACCCCTGCCATATAGTCATGGAAACACTTGCACACATACATTCACAGAAACGCATGCGGATGTGCACACACACACACACACACACACACACACACACACACACACACACACACACACACACACACACAGAGCCGCACTCAGCCAACGGCCACTTTTTCCAAGGGCTACACTGCCTGAGTTAAGTTGCCTGTCAGCTAAAGCACCAATGACACACAGACTAATTGCTTATCCTACAGGAAGCAGGAATGGCTGTGCACCCCAGAATAGACACATACACTTCCTAAACCAAACCTTATTTCCTGCTGTGATTGACAAGCCTTTTAATTAAGCCTCGTGTTCATCACTGGTGCTCCTGTCACACTGCCTCCATGCTGGCTGGGGGTGTTGGGGAGAGGCTACCACTTTATTTGGATAGTCCACCTGTAGATGCTTTACAGATTACTGTATCTACAGACTATCAGTAACATTTCAGCTGACAATCTACTAACACTAACCCTAGCTCTAACCCTAACCTTAACCCCTTATCATAACCCTAAACTTAACCCTTACCCTAGCTCTAACCCTTAACTTAATCCTTATCCTAACCCTTATTCTAAACCTAACCCTAACCGTAACCTTAGCAAGCAGTTGCTTATCAACAGATAGTTTGTTGATATCCAAATATATGTGAGCAGGGAGAGTCCAGGTAGCCCACTGTGCTCAGGTTAATAAGGGCGTCTATGCTTTTAGATCAGGGTAAACGGTAAACCAGGGTTGGGTGAGATTGCACACAACCAAGCCACTATGTTTCCCCCTTGCTGGATACTGCAGAGCTGGTTGTGGTTTAAGTTCAGCTGAGGATGGAGGATGAGGTTACAGCCATGCAGTGGGAAGAGGCAGGTGTTGGCTGGGGTCCTAACAGTGATCGGGTCTGGTTGTGGCAGTGCATGTGACATTGGGAGGGAGGATTCTGGGATTATGTTCTCTGGCAGGCTGTTATTAAGGGTGAGGTGGTGGGGAGAATCTACAGATGCTGTTCTGGAATCTCTACTGACATTCCATCAAGGGCATCACATAGTTCTGCCTGGATAAGACAGAACCTATGATGATCAACAATGAATGTAGGAGAGTTCCCACTGGGCACAAACCTCAATTCAACGTCTATTCCACGTTGGTTCAACGTAATTCCGTAGAAATTCTGTAGAAACAACGTTGATTCAGCCAGTGTGTGCCCAGTGGGATATTTACAATAATGTCCTCCTTCGTAATGTAAAATCACTACTGGTGTAATTACTTATATTCAATCAGATGATTATGTTAAATGGATCAGGCTATACATGTGCCACAGGGAAGGAGAGAAGGTTAAAAGTCAGTGCTTCCATTGCATTTCTTCAGCACTCCCTCTCTCCCTATCCATATTACATGACCCAGATGCATGCATGGAAATGGGATGCTGTAGTTGAACAAACCTGGGCATAAACCCACTGGCTCCTTTAATGCTACAGTTTACAGAGGAGCTGAGCTGAGTTGTATTAATAATACAGATACTTCCAAGGGACACACACAGGAGGGGAGCTAGCCACACTCTTAGAAAAAAAGAGTTCCAAAAGGGTTCTTCAGCTGTCCCCATAGGAGAATCGTTATTTTGGTTCCAGGCAGAACACTTTTTGGTACCATGTAGAACTCTTTTGGGTTCCATGTAAAACCTTCTGTGTAAAGGGTTCTTCATGGAACTCAACAGGGTTCTATCTGGAACTAAAAGGGTGCTACATGGAATCAAAAAGTTATTTTTAAAGGTTTGTCCAATGGGGACAACCAAAGAACCCTTTTAGTTTCTAGACAGCAACTGTGTGGTAATTGATATTTTTTTTACAGTCTGACTGACTTCGATTCGACAGTCACCCCTCAGAACCATTCTCTTGCTTAGTTGAAGGCTGAACTTTACCCATGTGCGTTGGTATACTTCTAATTTTGATTTTGACATTTTAATTATTTTGTTTGAGTCCCATTGCCAGGCCCATCATTTTGGCTGAAGGCTACAATCAAAGAGGTTCAGTCCCTCTGAATCGGGATGCAGAGTAGCACCCCACAGGGCATTTTCCTTAAACATACAGTACCAGTCAACAGTTGGACACAGCTGCTCATTCAGTGTTATTTCTTTATTTTTACTATTTTCTACATGGTAGAATAATAGTGAAGACATCAAAACTATGAAAAAACACATATGGAATCATGTAGTAACCCAAAAAAGTGTTAAACAAATAAAAATATATTTTAGATTTTAGATTCTTTAAAGTAGCCACCCTTTGCCTTGATGACAGGTTTGCACTGTCACGTTCCTGACCTATTGTTCCTTTTTCTGTTATTTATTTAGTTGGTCAGGGCGTGAGTTGGGGTGGGTTGTCTTTGTGTGTTTTGTCTAGTCTAGGGGTGTTGTATGTGTATGGGGTAGAGAAGAGTGAGGTTGTCTAGTTATGTCTATGGCTGCCTAGATTGGGTCTCAATCAGAGACAGCTGTCATTCATTGTCTCTGATTGGGAGCCCTATTTAAGGCAGCCATAGGCAGTAGGCTTTTGTGGGTAGTTGCCTATGTTGAACGTTTGTTGCTTGTCTGTGCACTTACGTTATTTAGCGTCACGGTCGTTTGTTGTTTTGTTAGTGTGCATATAGTGTTCGTTTTGTGTTTTCTCTCTCTTTTCAATAAAAGAAGATGTATTTTGCACACGCTGCGCCTTGGTCCAATCTGTCTCAAGAAGACGATCGTGACAGAACTACCCCCCAACCATGGATCAAGCAGCGTGAGCGGAACCAACAACAGCGGCAAAGTAACCAGGACTCGTGGACATGGGAGGATGTATTGGACGGCAAGGGTTGCTACACATTGGAGGAGATCCGAGCTGGAAGAGATCGCCTCCCATGGGAACAGCTGGAGGTGATTAGGAGAGCAGAGGCAACCGGAGAGAGGAACCGGAGCTATGAGGGTATTCGACTAGCAAGGAAGCCTGTGAGTAAACCCCAAAAATTTCTTGGGGGGGGGGGGGGGGGGGGGGGGGGCTTAAAGGGAGAGTGGCGAAGTCAGGTAGGAAACCTGCGCCTACTCCCTGTACTTACCGTGGAGAGCGAGAGTACGGGCAGACACCGTGTTACGCAGTAGAGCGCACGGTGTCTCCTGTACGTGTGCATAGCCCGGTGCAGGTTATTTCACCTCCCCGCACTGGCAGGGCTAGATTGAGTGTTGAGCCGGATGTCATGAAGCCGGCCCTACATATCTGGCCACCAGTGCGTCTCCTCGGGCCGGCTTACATGGCACCAGCCTTACGCATGGTGTCCCCGGTTCGCCTACATAGCCCGGTGCGGGTTATTCCACCTCCCAGCACTGGTCGGGCTACGGGGAGCATACAACCAGGTAAGGTTGGGCAGGCTCAGTGCTCAAGGGAGCCAGTACGCCTGCACGGTCTGGTATTTCCGGCGCCACCTCCCCGCTCCAGGCTAGTACCACCAGTGCCTACACCACGCACCAGGCTTCCAGTGCGTATCCAGAGCCCTGTTCCTCCTCCACGCACTAGCCCTATGGTGTGTGTCTCCAGCCCAGTGCCTCCAGTCCCGGCGCCACGCACCAAGCCTCCTGTGCGTCTCCAGAGCCCTGTGCGCACTGTTCCTTCTCCCCGCACTCGCCCTGTGTTGCGTCCCCTCAGCCCGGTACCTCCAGTTCCGGTACCACGCACCAGGCCTATAGTGCGCATCGAGAGTCCAGTGTGCCCTGTTGTTGTTCCCCGCACTAGCCTGAAGGTGCGTGTCCTTAGCCCGGTACCTCCAGTTCCGGCACCACGCACCAGGCCTACAGTGCGTCTCAGCCGGCCAGAGTCTGCCGTCTGCCCAGCGGCGCCTGAACTGCCCGTCTGCCCAACGGCGCCTGAACTGTCCGTCTGCCCAACGCTGTCTGAACTGTCCGTCTGCCAAGCGCCGCATGAACTGCCCGTCTGTATTGAGCCTTCAAAGCCGCCCGTCGGTACTGAGCCTTCAAAGCCGCCCGTCTGCCATGAGCCTGCAAAGCCGCCCGTCTGCCATGAGCCTACAGAGCCGCCCGGCTGCCATGAGCCTACAGAGCCGTCCGCCAGACAGGAGCCGCTAGAGCCTTCCGCCCGACAGGAGCCGCCAGAGCCTTCCGCCAGACAGGAGCAGCCAAAGCCTTCCGCCAGACAGGATCAGCCAGAGCCTTCCGCCAGACAGGATCAGCCAGAGCCTTCCGCCAGACAGGATCAGCCAGAGCCTTCCGCCAGACAGGATCAGCCAGAGCCTTCCGCCAGACAGGATCAGCCAGAGCCTTCCGCCAGACTGGATCAGCCAGAGCCTTCCGCCAGACTGGATCAGCCAGAGCCTTCCGCCAGACAGGATCAGCCAGAGCCTTCCGCCAGACAGGATCAGCCAGAGCCTTCCGCCAGACAGGATCAGCCAGAGCCTTCCGCCAGACAGGACAGCCAGAGCCTTCCGCCAGACAGGATCAGCCAGAGCCTTCCGCCAGACAGGATCAGCCAGAGCCTTCCGCCAGACATGACCAGCCAGAGCCGTCAGCGAGACATGACCAGCCAGAGCCGTCAGCGAGCCATGACCAGCCAGAGCCGTCAGCGAGCCATGACCAGCCAGAGCCGTCAGCGAGCCATGACCAGCCAGAGCCGTCAGCGAGCCATGACCAGCCAGAGCCGTCAGCGAGCCATGACCAGCCAGAGCCGTCAGCGAGCCATGACCAGCCAGAGCCGTCAGCGAGCCATGACCAGCCAGAGCCGTCAGCCAGCCATGACCAGCCAGAGCCGTCAGCCAGCCATGACCAGCCAGAGCCGTCAGCCAGCCATGACCAGCCAGAGCCGTCAGCCAGCCATGACCAGCCAGAGCCGTCAGCCAGCCATGACCAGCCAGAGCCGTCAGCCAGCCATGACCAGCCAGAGCCGTCAGCCAGCCATGACCAGCCAGAGCCGTCAGCCAGCCATGACCAGCCAGAGCCGCCAGCCAGCCAGGATCCGCCAGAGCCGCCAGCCAGCCAGGATCCGCCAGAGCCGCCAGCCAGGATCCGTCAGCCAGCCAGGATCCGTCAGCCAGCCAGGATCCGCCAGCCAGCCAGGATCCGCCAGCCAGCCAGGATCCGCCAGCCAGCCAGGATCCGCCAGCCAGCCAGGATCCGCCAGCCTGTCCGGTGCTGCCCCTTATCCTGGTGCTGCCCCTTATCCTGGTGCTGCCCCTTATCCTGGTGCTGCCCCTTATCCTGGTGCTGCCCCTTATCCTGGTGCTGCCCCTTATCCCGGTGCTGCCCCTTATCCCGGTGCTGCCCCTTATCCCGGTGCTGCCCCTTATCCTGGTGCTGCCCCTTATCCTGGTGCTGCCCCTTAGTCCGGTGCTGCCCCTTAGTCCGGTGCTGCCCCTTAGTCCGGTGCTGCCCCTTAGTCCGGTGCTGCCCCTTAGTCCGGTGCTGCCCCTTAGTCCAGTGGGGTTAATTTAGAGGGTGGCCATTTGGAGGAGGCTACGAAAGCGGGTAGTGACTATGGTGGGGTGGGGACCACGACCAACGCCAGAGCCGCCACCGTGGACAGACGCCCACCCAGACCCTCCCCTAGACTTTATGCTGGTGCGCCCGGAGTTCGCACCTTAAGGGGGGGGTTATGTCACGTTCCTGACCTATTGTTCCTTTTTCTGTTATTTATTTAGTTGGTCAGGGCGTGAGTTGGGGTGGGTTGTCTTTGTGTGTTTTGTCTAGTCTAGGGGTGTTGTATGTGTATGGGGTAGAGAAGAGTGAGGTTGTCTAGTTATGTCTATGGCTGCCTAGATTGGGTCTCAATCAGAGACAGCTGTCATTCATTGTCTCTGATTGGGAGCCATATTTAAGGCAGCCATAGGCAGTAGGCTTTTGTGGGTAGTTGTCTATGTTGAACGTTTGTTGCTTGTCTGTGCACTTACGTTATTTAGCGTCACGGTCGTTTGTTGTTTTGTTAGTGTGCATATAGTGTTCGTTTTGTGTTTTCTCTCTCTTCTCAATAAAAGAAGATGTATTTTGCACACGCTGCGCCTTGGTCCAATCTGTCTCAAGAAGACGATCGTGACATGCACACTCTTGGCATTCTCTCAACCAGCTTCATTAGGTAGTCACCTGGAATGCATTTAAATTAACAAGTGTGCCTTGTTAAAAGTTAATTTGTGGAATTTCTTTCCTTCTTAATGCGTTTGAGCCAATCAGTTGTGTTGTGACAAGGTAGTGGGGTAGACAGAAGATAGCCCTATTCGGTAAAAGACCAAGTCCATTTTATGAACAGCTCAAATAAGCAACGAGAAACGACAGTCCATCATTACTTTAAGACACGAAGGACAGTTAATCCAGGAAAGTTCAAGAACTTTGAAGGTTTCTTCAAGTTCAGTCGCAAAAACCATGAAGTGCTATGATGAAACAGGTTCTCATGTGGACCGCAAAGGGAAAGGAAGACCAAGAGATACCTCTGCTGCAGAGGATAAGTTCATTAGAATAAACAGCCTCAGAAACTGCAACCCAAATAAATGCTTCACAGAGTTCACGTAAGAGACACATCTCAACATCAACTGTTCAGAGGAGACTGCGTGAATCAGGCATTCGTGGTCGAATTGCTGCAAAGAAACCATTACTAAAGGACACCAATAAGAGAGCACTCATTCTAAGAAAACAGAGCAGCACCCACTGAAAATGTCAATAGTGTCAACAGTGCTATCTTATCGTAGGCTGCATCAATCCCAGAGATGCACAGATCACATTCCTGTTGTTTAGATGGCTGTACATAGTATTTACACCACACAGTCAGGTGTCAGTCATTCCATGGAGATAGGCGTATATGCTGGTTTTTGTTATTACCATTCAATTCGTGTCCAATTAAGATCTCAAGATAGGAGTTCCTAACTAATCAGTGACCTCAATTGATCAATCAAGTACAAGGGAGCAATGAAAATCTGCAGACACTCTGCCCTCCATGGAATGAGTTTGACACCTGTGATTTACACCATTCAATCAAATGGCTGAGAAATATGACAAATTGGAAAACTGACACTGCCTTTTCCCTGTCTGTCTGTACCATGCCTTTCCCTGTCTGTCTGTACCATCCATGTAATCACTTCAACCAGGGATTAAGAAGGATCATAGAATACAAAATAGCCTCCAAAACCCTACTCAATAAATTGGATGCAGTCTATCACAGTGCCATCCGTTTTGTCACCAAAGCCCCATATACAACCCACCACTGCGACCTGTACACTCTCGTTGGCTGGCCCTCGCTTCATACTCGTCGCCAAACCCATTGGTTCCAGGTCATCTACAAGACCCTGCTAGGTAAAGTCCCCCCTTATCTCAGCTCGCTGGTCACCATAGCAGCACCTACCCGTAGCACGCGCTCCAGCAGGTATATCTCTCTAGTCACCCCCAAAACCAATTCTTCCTTTGGACGCCTCTCCTTCCAGTTCTCTGCTGCCAATGACTGGAACGAACTACAAAAATCTCTGAAACTGGAAACACCTATCTCCCTCACTAGCTTTAAGCACCAGCTGTCAGAGCAGCTCATAGATTACTGCACCTGTACATAACCCATCTACAATTTAGCCCAAACAACTACCTCTTTACCTACTGTATTTATTTATTAATTTATTTTGCTCCTTTGCACCCCATTATTTCTGTCTCTACTTTGCACTTTCTTCCAATGCAAACCAACCATTCCAGTGTTTTTTTTAGTTTTTATTTTACTTGCTGTGTTGTACTCACTTCGCCTCCATGGCCTTTTTATATTTTTATTTATTTATACATATATCTGTTTGCCTTCACCTCCCTTATCTCACCTCACTTGCACACATTGTATATAGACTTATTATTATTTTTTTTTTCACTGTATTATTGACTATATGTTTGTTTTTACTCCATGTGTAACTATGTGTTGTTGTATGTGTCGAACTGCTTTGCTTTATCTTGGCCAGGTCGCAATTGTAAATGAGAACGTGTTCTCAATTTGCCTACCTGGTTAAATAAAGGTTAAATAAAAGAAATAAATAAAATTTGAGACTGACACTTCGATTGTATGTGTCAAAGTCTGTTGTTCCATTTGTGTCTAATACCTAACACTGAAAAGTGTGAGGGTTAGATTTTGATTGAAATATCCATTTGGGATGTTTGGAAAGATAGGGTATTATAATTTTTATTCTGAGTGAACATTGTCTTCATAGCAGTATGTTTTCTATTCAGCATATTTGACCACTCTGAACAATCCCATCTAATGTAGAGATGTTAAAACAGCCCTTATACGAGTGAAATTAAAACACAATAATTTCCTACTCTCTTTAACTGTGCAGCTGTATCTCACCACGGTGCACGTATTTTATCACTTCTTATAATGAAGTGCTTATCTCCATTTGGAAGCCTGCGAGGGATGAAATTGATTCGCCACCGAGCTGCCTCAGTCACATCTGTTTGTTTTTGCGCTCTATCGTCTCTGAACTCCATCTCATTAACAGGAGATTAAAGTGTATTAGATGGATAAGCCACTGTGCACATTTTATGTTTTTTTTAATTGTTTGGCTAAGTGAGGTATCACAGGGTAATACTTTACTTGAAGGCATTCATGTAAGAATTTCATAACACCTTCATGAAACCAGTCATTTATGAGTGTTGTAGTATCAGTCAACATTAAAAATAAAAGTCCCCCCAAATAGATCTTCATCTATCCATTGTACAGTTGAAATGTCTATTTTTACTGCCACAGCACCCAACCCTCTGACACACTATTCAACAGGCTAGGAGCAGCATAATGATAGTGGTTACCACTGGGCACAAACTTGTTAAATCAACATTGTTTCAATGTAATTTCTCACTTAAAAAAAGATATATATATTTCACAAGTTCTCATTTACAACTGCGACCTGGCCAAGATAAAGCAAAGCGGTGCGACACAAACAACACCACAGAGTTACACATGGAATAAACAAACATACAGTCAATAACACAATATGAAAAGAAATCTATATACATTGTGTGCAAATGAGGTAAGATTAGGGAGGTAATGCAATAAATAGGCCGTAGTGGCGAAGTAATTACAATTTAGCAATTAAACACTGGCGTGATAGATGTGCAGAAGATGAATGTGCAAGTAGAGATACTGGGGTGCAAAGGAGCAATAAAAAAATTAAAAAAATAACAATGTGGGAATGAGGTAGTTGGATGGGCTATTTACAGATGGGCTATGTACAGATGCAGTGATCTGTGAGCTGCTCTGACAGCTGATGCTTAAAGTTAGTGAGGGAGATATGACTCTCCAGCTTCAGTGATTTTTGCAATTAGTTCCAGTCATTGGTAGCAGAGAACTGGAAGAAAAGGTAGCCAAAGTAGGAAGAGGCTTTGGGGGTGACCAGAGAAATATACCTGCTGGAGTGCATGCCACGGGTTGGTGCTGCTATGGTGACCAGTGAGCTGAGATAAGGCAGAGCCTGACCTAGCAAAGACTTATAGATGACCTGGAGCCAGTGAGTTTGGCAACGAATATGAAGCGAGGGCCAGCCAACGAGAGCATACAGGTCGCAGTGGTGGGTAGTACAGTATATGGGGCTTTGGTGACAAAACGGATGGCACTGTGATAGACTGCATCCAATTTGCTGAGTATAGTGTTGGAGGCTATTTTATAAATGGCATCGCCAAAGTCAAGGATCGGTAGGATGGTCAGTTTTACGAAGGTACTGTATGTTTGGCAGCATGAGTGAAGGATGCTTTGTTGCGAAATAGGAAGCTGATTCTAGATTTGATTTTGAATTGGAGATGCTTAATATGAGTCTGGAAGGAGAGTTTACAGTCTAACCAGACACCTAGGTATATGTAATTGTCCACACATTCTAAGTCAGAACTGTCCAGAGTAGTGATGCTGGACGGGTAGGCAGGTGTGGGCGGCGATCAGTTGAAGAGCATGCATTTAGTTTTACTTGCTTTTAAGAGCAGTTGGAGGCTACGGAAGGAGAGATGTATGGCATTGAAGCTTGTCTGGAGGTTAGTTAACACAGTGTCCAAAGAAGGGCCAGAAGTATACAGAATGGTGTCGTTTGCGTAGAGGTGGATCAGAGAATCACCAGCAGCAAAAGCGACATCATTGATGTTTACAGAGAAAAGAGTCGGCCCGAGAATTGAACCCTGTGGCGTCCCCATAGAGACTACCAGAGTTCCAAATTGTAGGTAGCTAAAGAAGTCCCTGTTAGGCAAGTGGTATTTCTGTTTCAGCTGATCAAAAGACATAAGAACTCCCTCCTCGTAACAATCCAGAAGAGTGATCCCCTTATCAAACCATGGTCTAAAGTTACTATTCTGGAAAAACATAGGAATCAATCTATTGTTCCATAAAGGGGTTTTAGGGGAAAGGAATCCCCCTCGTCCGAACAGCTCATGCAGTTTGCATCATGCCAGGACAGAATGTATGATTAAAGGGTTGTCTGTGATGGGTTTTATAGATTTTCTGTCCCATTTGTAAAACAATTCTGCCCCAGTGTCATCATTTACCTCAAGTTTTTCCATGTTCAACCATGAGGGAGAGTGACCATTGTCAAACCTCTGAGCCAGAAACCTAGACTGTGCAGCCCAGTAGTACATTCTAAAATTGGGGAGGTTTAAGCCCCCTTGACTGTAATCAAGGTTAAGTAAGTTTATCCAGGCCAACCCTAGGGGTTTTGCCGTGCCAGATAAACCGTCTGGTCAGCTTGTCGAGTTCTAATAGCCTCAGCCAACGGTTCGATGGCGAGGGCAAAGAGGTGGGGGCTAATTGGGCAACCTTGTCTGTTCCCCCTATAGAGAGGGAAAGAGGAGGAAGTAATCCCATTGGTAGCAATCCTAGCTTTAGGAGATTTGTAGAGTGATTTTATCAAATTTACAAACACGGTACCTAAACCAAACTTTTCCAAGACTATCAAAGGCCTTTTCAGCATTGAGGGAGACTGCAACACTAGGCATTTTGTTTTTGTTAGCAAGGTGAATTATATCAAAGAACCTTCTGAGATTATTGGAGGACAATCTATTAATTATGAAGCCAGTCTGATCTGGGTAGACCAACAGGGGAAGACATGACTCCAGTCTCTTAGATTGCATCTTGGTGACCAGTTTACAATCTGTGTTAAGGAGAGAGATTGGTCTATAGGAGGCGCACTTTAGCGGGTTTTTCCCTCTCTTGTGGATTACAGTAATCACTGCTTTTGAGAAAGACTCTGGAAAGCAGTTGTCTTCCCTGGCTTTTTTAAGTACCTCCATAAGTTAGGGGACCAACAGCTCCCTAAATTCTTTATAGAACTCTGGAGGGAAGCCATCCTCCCCAGGAGATTTATTAGAAGGTAAGGATTTAATGGCCTCCAACAATTCAGGAACTGAGAAGTGTTCACTCAGGCGCTCGCTGTCTTCCCCTGACAGGCATGGGAGGTTGAGAGAGGAGAGAAAGGAGTCGATCTCTGATAGATCATCGCTTGATTGGGAAGTGTAGAGGTCTTCATAGTATTTCTTAAAAGTATTATTAATTTCAGTAGGGTCGAAAGATATCTCATTAGTAAGAGTTTCTATAGCATTAATTGTCCTCTTACTTTCCTCTGCTTTCAGTTGCCATGCCAATACTTTGTGAGCTTCTCTCCAAGCTCGTAATAACGCTGTTTTGATTTAGTGATGGTCCTCTCAGCTTGATATGTGTTCAGAATATTATATTTCAGTTTTTTATTTACCGAAAGCCTATATAGATCTTTAGTCGGGCCTCTCTGGTAGGTTCTCTCTAGCTCGGAGATTTCAGATTCAAGGGCACTCAGTTCCGCACCGTGTTTTCTCTTCAGCCCTTAAGTATAAGAAATGATCTGTCCCCTCAGATAGGCCTTCAATGTGTCCCAAAGAATGAAACTGTCAGGAGCGGAGGGTTTGTTTGTCAAAGTAAAAATATTGATCTGCTCTTTGATGAATGCACAAAATTCAGGTTGCTTTAAGAGTGTAGAATTTAGTCTCCATCTATATGCTCCATTTACCTTGGTAGGAATGGAGATTGATAATACCAGAGGAGAATGGTCACTAAGCAATCTGGGGAGATACTCGACATCTAACACTCTATGAAAAAGTTGTGTCGATAGTAAAAAGTTATCTATGCGTGTGTGTGTCTTGTGTGGGTGTGAATAAAAAGAGTAGTCCCTATCCTGCGGGTGCAACTGTCTCCAGATGTCTAGTAAATTGAGATCTTTCATGAATGACATGGTGAGCTTGCTGGCTTTGGTAAGAAGTGAGGGTTTATCAGATGACCTATCAAGAACTGTATCTAAACAAAAATTAAAATCTCCTCCAACCAGTAGCCATCCTGGTGGTGCTTGAGCGACCTGAAGGAAGACATTCTGAATAAACATATGGTCATCGAAGTTAGGAGCATAAATATTCAATAGGGTCCAAGACTCTGAAAACATATGCCCCTGCACCAAAACAAACCTGCCAGAGGGATCAGAGATGGTGTTGTTGATGCAGAAGGGGATGCGTCTACTTATCAAAATTGCAGTTCCTCTTGCTTTGGAGTTAAAAGAGGACGCAAAAACTTGTCCTGCACATTCCCTCTTCAATTTCTCGTGTTCACTGGCTGTAAGATGTGTTTCTTGTGAAAACACAATGTCAGCCTTTAATTTCTTAAGGTATGTATGGACTCTTTTCCTTTTAAATCGGGCTGTTAAGACCTTTTACGTTGAATGTGACATATTAAGGTTGGGTTTATGTTGGGTTTCAAATATGTAACTGAATGGAATTCTATCATATGTAGATAGTTAGGAAATGTTTCAACTTTGGTTTGAACACAGAAGTGACCTATGTGTCTCTTTAGGAAGGAAACAATAAACATAGAAAAAAGGAAAATAAAATAAAATAAAATCCCACCCACCCCGATTGTCAGACTAAAACAACAATCCCAACAACCAAACATGAATACACTTGTAGAGATACGTTGCTGCTCGCTTTCAATCTTGCTCTTACTAGCTAAACCTTGGCGTAAACTAAAACCTGCGAGCTCTCTAAGTTGAAAACAAACGTTGTGAATAGACATTTATGGCTGAATATTTACTGCCCACGGTAAGGGCTGCTTAAGTCTCTTTTCGAAAGATTAACATAAATGAGGGGGAAAGCAGTGGGCCTAAGCCCACTTATTTGCTTCGCCCAGTGGATATGGACTAAACCAAAATATACTCTGTAATAGAATGTAATAGAACTCACCCCAGAAAGATACGGTTAGTTGAAAATGTACAAATCAATTATAGCGACCGGAGGATATCAGCGGTTCAGCCCGGATAAGAGAAAACAAACAAACTGCATCTTATCCCCCAGAGAGACCGTCCTGGCTCAGACGTTGTTCAGTTCTTTGAGAAAAGTGTACACTTGTCCCGGCGTGTTGAAGAGATGGCTTCGGCCTTTGTACAGAACTTTCATCCGCGCAGGGTGGATGAGGTAGCCGATGATGTTCTTCTCCTTCAGTGCTTTGGCGGCAGGTCTGAACTGCTTGCGACGTCTTGCGAGATCCGCCCTCATATCCGAGAAAAGGCTGACCCTCTTGCCATCGATGGTGATGTCCCCTTTGCAGTATCTTCTCTCTGTCTTGGAAGCGGAGGAACCTGATCAGGACGGCCCTTGGGGTGCTCATCTGGCCGGGGTTTCCGCACGGATGTTCTGTGGGCGCGTTCGATTTCCAGTCGCTTGGTGAAGTTGATTATGCCTAGGACATCCGGGATCCATTGAGTGAAGAAACGGACCGGGTCACGGCCCTCGCTGTCCTCTTTCAATTCCACCACACGGATATAACTACGTCTACTCTGGTTCTCCATCTGATCTACCTTGTTTTTGAGGTAGGCATTGTCCTTTTGCAGTTGTATCAAGACCTGGTCATGTCGAGCGATGGTATCTTCAACTGTGCTAATGCGCAACTCTGCCTCAGTCGTTCTCAAAAGGAGATCATTCATGGAAGATTTCAGGTCGTCAATGGAAGAATGGAGTTCAGCCGATTTCTTATCAATTCTCATAGAAAGAACTTTGTTACCATCCTGAATTTCCCGGAGGAGAGTAGCCAGTATGTCTGCCGAGAGCAACAGTCTGGAACTGTTGTTTGAGTTATGAGGGCTAATTTGCGAGGCTGCCGAGAGCAACAGTCTGGAACTGTCGTCTGAGTTATGAGGGCTAATGCTAATCTTGCTAGCTGTAGCGTTATCGTTATCTTGAGAATCAACGACGTTTTGGTCGTCCTTCTTGCCTCTCGGTCGGAGGTCCATGGCTCTTTGGGAAGGTAAGTACTTGTCAATTTATCAGCCGATGTTAGAATATTGTTTGAACGTTGTTATTTAGGTAATAATAGAATAACTTTGAAGAGCTCGGTTTGTCAACGTCTGCTCAGCTCCGCAACATCACGTGCTCCATAATCCTATTCTTTAATTTAGATTTTTAAACAATAGCTGTTGATAATGTATGATTGATAAAGCATGGTTACATTTAATTTACTCTCTTGAACTTACCTTTAGGAATTACTTCGATAGCAACAGGAAATCTATTAAGTGGAGATTTCTCAACAATTGTTCTCCAAGTGGCGCAGTGGTCTATGGCACTGCAGCCCCAGTGCCACTGCAGTCTCTGGTTCAAATCCAGGCTGCATCACATTTGGCTGTGATTGGGAGTCCCATAGGGCTGTGCACAATTGACACAGCATTGTCTGGGTTTGGCCGGGGTAGGCTGTCATTGTAAATAAGAAATAGTTCGTAACTGACTTGCCTAGTTAAATGAAGGTTACATAGCACATTGGTAATAGTCAGACACATTTTGAGGTTACTGAAACAATACATGTATTTTCCATTGGAATTTAGTTGTGCTTTTAGATGGTTCAAAGCATAGTGATAACACATTGGGAATTCAACACACTTTTGGCTGTCTTTTTGAATGGGTGAAAATAGGTTGGAATCTCATTGATCAACGTATCTACCAAATATTAGTCAAATCAAATCAAAGTTCATTGGTCGCATGCACAGTTTAGCAGATGTTATAGCGGCTGCAGCGAAATGCTTACATTACTAGCTTCTAACAATTAAGTAAAATGTCAAACAAGTACTGTAAATAATGTAGAAAAAATAAATCAAGAACATCAGGACGAATCCAATTAACAACCCAAATAGCACTGTAACAGTAATCAAAATGCGATCTATACATATGTACGCCGGGACAATTTAGAGAAGATATACTAAGAATGATATGCACAGCAGTATACAGTATATATTAATGTGAACTATGCCATGAATCCAGTATATAAATAAATATTTGGTGTAACTAAAATAAAGTAGAGTAGTAGAAATATTAGAATGTCGGGAATACAGTATTTCAACCTGGACTCAGGGGTAGATGTAACATAGTATATGTATATCTGGAACTCTCCAATTAGTATGATATGTTACATGTATTAATATGTGGATGTTCATCATCCATTTTCTATAGTATGTTATGAATTATAATTTGTATGATATGTTATGAATTGCAATTTGTACAATATGTTACAATTTTGCTAAACATATGATACAGTGTGGTAAGAATTACTATTTGTTGTGGCTAATGTTCGGGGTTAAGGTTAGGGTGAGAAATTAGGTTAAAGGGTTAAGGTTAGGGGAAGGGTTAGCTAACATGCTAAGTAGTTGCAAAGTAGCTAACAAGTAGTAAGTAGTTGCAAAGTTGCCAAAATTGTCCATGATGGGATTTGAACACACAACCTTTGGGTTGCTAGACACTCACATTATATGCTCACCCATCCACCCCAACCAATCATCCTGCTTCCGTTTTTATTGTTAGTAACATTCTGTCTTATGTAACCATACCAAACATAACATATACTACACTAAACAAAAATATAAACACAACGTGTAAAGTGTTGGTCCCATGTTTCATGAGCTGAAAAAAATATACAAATAATTCTCTCAAATGTTGTGCACAAATTTCTTTACATCCCTGTTAGTGAGCATTTCTCCTTTGCCGAGATAATCCATCCACTTGACAGGTGTGGCATGCTAAGAAGCTGATTTAACAGTATGATCATTACACAGGTGCACCTTGTGCTGGGGACAATAGAAGGCCACTCTAAAATGTGCAGTTTTGTGGGTTGTGCAAACTGTGGGTTTGCAAACCCAAGAATTTCTGGACAAACCAGAAACCATCTCAGGGAAGCTCGTCTGTGTGCTCGTCATCCTCACCAGGGTCTTGACCTGAATGCAGTTCGGTGTCGTAACCGACTTCAGTGTGCAAACGCTCACCTTCGGTGGCCACTGGCATGCTGGAGAAGTTTGCTCTTCACAGATTAATCCTGATTTCAACAACTGTATCGGGCAGATGTGGGTAAACGGTTTGCTGATCAACATTGTGAATAGAGTGCCCCATGATGGGCGGTGGGGTTATGGTATGGGCAGGCATAAGCTATAGACAACGAAGATAATTACATTTTATCGATGGCAATTTGAATACATTGAGGTACCGTGACGAGATCCTGAGGCTCATTGTCGTGTCATTCACCCGCTATCACCTCATGTTTCAACATGATAATGCACGGCCCCATGTCACAAGGATCTGTACACAATTCCTGGACGCTGAACATTTTCCAATTCTTCCATAGCCTGCATACTCACCAGACATGTCACCCATTGAGCATGTTTGGGATGCTCTGGATTGATGTGTACGACAGTGTATTCCAGTTCCCCAGTTTCTGTGTTGTGGGTTTATGTATGTGTATGTGTGTATTTCAGGAAATGGCTTCCTGGATTCCCTCAAGCAGCTGATTGGTTGACCCCATTGCAGATTGGAGCTCTGATTCCGCCCTCTCGTTAGGGATACAACTGTCGGCAATTACCGTCTCCTGCGGCAGCTTGAAAAGCCAGTGTTCCTTTGTTAGGAGAGAAAGCTTTTAGGATGTCCTGTGTTGGTTGTTGTTCAGAGACAGTTTTGTTGAAAGTATTTTGTAGCTGCTACTTCTGAGGTATGTGTGTACCAATAGAACTCAGTGTTTTGATTATTGAAATTGTTCATTTTAAGTTTGTATTATTCTGTTTAATTTGTTCCCAGGGGGGAAGGTATCTTGGGGGTGCTTAGGCAAGAGGCCTGCGGGTATACATATACCCGTAGCATGTACTCTGTCTATGCACACTAGGTAAGACCTGGGTGGACCACCCCCTGTATTTTGGTTTGTGCGCCAGGTGGCGTTAAGGTTAGCTAACTAGTGGTTAGGCAGGTAAGATAGGAGAGAGGATTAACTTTTACGAACTTTGATTCTGTCCAGGCCCTTTTCCCCACATTACCATGTTAAGGAAATAAATTCCCAGTAAACTGTAATATTCTCTGCCTCTGTCATCCTTACCTGCACCTACAATCACATACCTCTTTCACTCCACGGGGGGTTGAGTGTAGCAGGGTGTTGCATTCCCTCCAAGAGGCGTGTGTAACATCCAGCAATATTGCACAGCCATTGAAGAGGAGTAGGACAACAGGCCACAATCAACTGCCTGATCAACTCTATGCGAAAGAGATGTCGTGCTGCATGAGGCAGATGGTGGTCACACCAGGCACTGACTGGTTTTCTGATCCATGTGCCTACTTTTTTAAGCAATCTGTGACCAACCAATGCACATCTGTAGACGATAGCTGAGTAAATGTGTGACTGAGGTCCTTAGTGATCTTCTTGGCCTTTCTTTGATACAAAGTGCTGTAAATGTCCTGGAGGGCGGGCAGCGTGTCATGATGCATTGGGCTGACCCCACCACCCTCTGGAGAGGCATGTGGTTGAGGGTAGTGCAGTTGCTACTGTATGTTGAAATTGTGGTGTGACTGCATTAAGTTCTGTTCTTTCCCGTAATCTTTCAATGCGGCATGAAGCAACTGGTTAAACAGTCCTTGTAATGATGTACTTATGACTTTCACTCTGTGAGAAAGTTTACTGATATGCAGGAGGTGGATCTGAAGTAAAGTCCTAGAGAGAGTTCTGGAGATCCAATCCCAAATGTCATGTTAGATCTATAGTGGGTTCTCTGAGAAGAGAAACCTAAACATGTGTTCTTATGGTAACTATGTTGAGTACTGTGGTTGTAATGATACTGAATGAATGATTGCAACACTCATGAATGGTTCCCTATGAATGCCTTTTGTATAATGCCTTCAAGTACAGTGTTACTGATAATAGCAGGGATAATAGTGGGTTGAATTCAGACAGGTTGGGAGGTGAACTCATAAAGAGGATGCCACTGAGTTTAGTCAATCTATCCTTTACTGGCCAGGTTAGCATACTGGAACTACCCGGTGAAAAACAACATTCCTAGCCTGTCAGAACCCATATTTTGCTGAGCAACATAGAGGAAAGAGCCATATGCCACCAATGACTCCCAGCCCACTATTAGGGAAACATTGGTTTAGGGGGCTTTGTTTTTTTGAAGTAGTGCCATCAAGAAGGATGGTGGCACTTTCCATTGGTATAAACCCCCCTAAATAACCAAACCACACAGTGAAACTCAAATCACATGTTCATTAGAGCTTGACTGGGTTTCAGACATTGCCTATGTTTAATATGACTCACTCTGGAGTCATGTAACATTTAAAGTGATTTAAAACTGGCCAAGCAAGCCTTCATGTTCTTTTCAAGGTTAAATGCACCATCGCAAATTTAGACAGTCAGAATGCCATCAGTATTGTTCATGCCATGCGTAGCTTTGACCACTAATTTAAAGTTATTCTGACTCCGGTTTAGCAGAAAATCTCATATTAAAGGCATAATGACTTGCTTGATTGTAATTAGTCCTACACCAGTGTGTAATTATCACCTTGTCATTAGAAAGAAAATCTCCAGGTCGAGGTGTTGCTATGCATGGCTGAAAAGCCTAGAAAACCGAACATTTCTAGTCAGACACCTTAGAGATAATAGCTGCATGAAAGCTTAAATCTTCATTCATTTTGTGTGGCCCATTACATTCTCACATGTCGGCAGAACATTACAGTTTGAGACTGGCTGAAAAATGGAGACCAATGATTTGCCAAGTTCTCGTCAGGGCGATTGCATTTCTGTCTGACGTGATTAATTCTCATGTTGCAGAGCACTAACTGGTGGGGTTCAGAGTAAGAATGTGGTGAGGATGAAGACAGGCATCAGGGAGCAAATTTGTACATAGCAGACCTTGGTTCAAATACTACTTTAAATTATTTCAAATACTATATCTTTGCTAATTGAGCTTGTCTGTTGCAGATAGTATTTGAACCCAGGTCTGAGCCATACACAGGAGACTGTCATGCCCTGATCTGTTTCAGCTGACCTTGTGTCTCCATCCCCTCCAGGTGTTGCTTATTTTCCCCGGTGTATTTATCCCTGTGTTTCCTGTCTCTCTGCCAGGTCATCTTGTTTGTTCAAGTCAACCAGTGTGGTTTTCCCCTGTGCTCCTGCTTTTTCCTATTCTCTTTTGCTAGTCCTCCCGGTTTTGACCCTTGCCTGTTTCTGGACTCGAGCCTGCCTGCCACACTGTACCTCCTGGAGTCTGAACTGGTTTTGACCTTTTGCCTGTCCACGACCATTCTCTTGCCTACCCTTTTGGAATGTAATAAATATCAAAGACTCAAACCATCTGCCTCCCGTGTCTGCATCTGGGTCTGGCCTTGTGCCCTTACAGAGACTTTACATTCGGATGCTCTCAACATATAAACCCTGAAGGATTATCCAGTTTGACGAGTTGGATGATACAACAAGTTGAGTAGGAAGGTTACTTGGTAATGTCCTGTGAACTAGGCAGTAAACATGAGGGGTTTGTGAGGTTCTGTCTAAGACTTATTCCAGATATGGAAAGTAAAACAGTCTCTGTACAAAAAAAGTCTGGCATGTCTGCATAACTTCACCCTGTAATATAGACAGGTCTAGGATGGCAAACTTAATTCCTTTCAATAATATAAGTACCTTCATAAAACCACTAGAGCTTGCATCTAAATGTTTCAGAAAGAAATGCCTTTGAAAGGAATTACAGTAAGTTTCAAGCTTAATGTGTGCTACTTCAACATTCTGTTCCCCGTTCTTTCCTTCGATCGCCTATTCAAGGCATTACCCCGTGAAAAGATAATGAATCGAATGAAGCGGACACTGTCTGAATACAGTACAGCTATGGCAGTAATACTGTCTGTTTCTCTCAGACAGCACCATCACCCTACCAACCTTTGACTGTGATTCAGTGACTTTCTGACTTTCTCATCAAGGGCCATTAGGGTCACAATTCAGAAGGTTACAGCCCTTAAACCTAATCTGGTGCAATCTGGGTCCCAAAGTCTCACACAGCTAGGCCTCCTCCAAGCTAGCAGTCTCATAAAAGAAAAACACTCACAGCCCAACAATCAGCTGCAGTGGCTGAGGCAGCATGAAGGCCACCTGGCCTCCAATGGCTAAAAATAAACCCTTCTGATTGATAACACTTCCTTTCCTTTTGACATTTAGGGCTTCCTGGTCCCACTAGGAAAAGTGATGTGCTTCGCTCGCTACTTAGAGGGTAATATGACAACAATGTTGGGCATTAGCTGTGAGTACAGAGCAGCCCCTCAGTGTCACAGTGTACAGCTTTTTACTTGCACACTTTTTAAACAAGTTTTGAGTTTGAGTTTATTTTATTTTACAGGGAGAGTGCACATTAATCAACGTTTCAGTAAAAGTGCCGGTTTTAGCCAGCCGGTTAATTTTCAACCGCAGTAGCTTCATCAAAGGCAGGTCAATGTCACCAAACTTCTTGAGGATGAAGTCTGTCTGTGTTCGGCAACTTTCTGTAGATTTATTGAGAACAGTTTGTTGTGTGTACCTGTAGCCAATATTCTCCTCCAGGGTTAGAAAAGGGGTCATTAAGCAAACATTGTCATTCAAAGCAACTTCCAGTTGCTTCCAGCAACCTCCAACACTTTCAACTTCAGTATATAGGTGATGACTTTTGAAGACTTCTCACAGTGACGCACATAGTATATTCAGTATATTTAGTCCATGTAGGCGTTAACCCTCTAGAGTCTGAGGGCTCAGGGCTGGATTTCTACTAAGCTAACACATGGAATTGTTTTAATGGTCATACCAAGGATCATTTAGTGATTTAGAATTTTAGCACCCCTGTAGATATAAAAGTTTTTTTAATGAAACGTTGCATTTGGCCTTACTGCTATTAGCCCATAGAAACACATTGAATAACAGATTTGTGTAAGGAAAAACAGATAGTAAAAAAATCAAAAGGAAGGATGTTTTCAAACATCATTCAAACTATATCTGAGAGATATAAGAAAGCTCAGGAATATATATTTTTTGGGATGTGGAAATGCCCTATTCACTTCCATAAATGTTTTGGCCCAGTATAGGGTTACCTTCAGACGAATCCCGTGACACTTGTTGGGGTCATAGAGCAAATCCCGAGAGTCATCTTTCCATAGAGGGGTCATATGGTATTAGTGTGTAGCCCAAACCATTGGGACACTACGAACAGTTGGCACATCGGTGGTACCTACTTCAGACGAGTCCTGTGGAGGTCGTAGAGAAAATGCTGTCAAATCAAAGGCACTCCTTCGATATAAAGTTGTTTTTGACAACTTTGGGCTCATATAGGGTTCCGACGGGCCACACCCCTCTTTTCGTGGTTATGGCTACGAAACTGACACGGCCACAATTTTTTTTGCATACACATTTTAACAACATGATGGTTATCATGGTTCCAAATGTTGAATAGGTAAAAAAATCTCTGGGGTGAACCATTAGCCTAATTCAAAGTCAAGGGTACAATACTGTGTACATACCTGAGTTTTGAGGCAAACAAAGTACTCATCCAATACAGCATTGAGGTCTGTGTTGTCCAATCACAGGCCAGATGCAAATGACGTGATTTGTAGGCGAACACGCACGTGTTCGCTCGCGTATCATGTGACTTGTATCAGCTCGGTGACTGGACAATACAGACCACAAGGCTCATGGTTAGTGTCGTTTTTGGGGATCTTTGCACCAGAAACTGTCGGTAAAAACATGACTTCTCAATGCAGAGGTTGAAACATTCATAACTGATGGGCATTACATCAACATACGAATTGTCTTGCAATCTCTGGAGAAAATAGAACATCTGCATTGCACACTAATATCGCTATTGCTAATATTTATTATCACAATGGCTGATTGCATTCAGAATTCACTTCCTAGAACCACTCGTCGATGCGCTATTAGTTAGTGCGCTATTAACCCAAACCGTTAAGACGCTACAGACATTTTTGTAAGAAGAACAATTTTCGGGACGTCTCCTGATCGGACAAACAGTGCTGTAGCTCTGTCACCTTCCACCGCAGATGCGGAAGGCCGACATCGGTGGATGTGGTGGATTGAGACACAGCCCATGCAGTCTAGCTTAAAACCTCTTGACACTAGGGGTCAGATTCTTTTTATTTAAAAAAAAATAACGTTCCCAAGGTAAACAGACTATTTCTCAGGTCCAGATTGTAGAATATGCATATAATTTACAGATTAGGATAGAAAACACTCCAAAGTTTCCAAAACTGTCAAAATATTGTCTGTGAGTATAACAAAACTGATTCTGCAGGCGAAAACCTGAGGAAATCTAACCCGGAAGTTATATATATATATTTTTTTTAATCTGTGTTTCTTTGCCCGTCTTTCTTCCATTTAAAGGGGTATCAACCAGATTCCTTTTCCAATGGCCTCCTCAGGCTGTGACCAGGCTTTAGACATAGTTTCAGGCTTTTATTTAGAAAAATTAGTGAGATTTTTCAAAAGTAGTCAGGTGTCCTTTGATTAGTTCCTGTGCGCGAGAGGGGTAGCTCTCCATTTTCTTTCTCTCTTTTATTGAATAGGTGACGGTCCGGTTGAAATATTATCGATTATGTTTGTTAAAAACAACCTGAGGATTGATTATAAAAAAACATTTGACATGTTTCTACGAACATTACCGATACTTTTTGGAATTTTCGTCGAATGGAACGAGGCTTTGGTTTTAACATAACACGCAACCCAAATAGCGTTTTTTTGTTATAAAAGTCATATTTATCGTACAAAAAGAACATCTATTGTGTAACTGGGAGTCTCGTGAATGCAAACATCCGAAGATTATCAAAGGTAAGCGATTCATTTTATTGCTTTTCTGACTTTCGTGACCATGCTAATTTGGGGCTAGCTGTTGTCGCATTGATTGATACACTCACAAAAGCTTGGATTGCTTTCGCTGCAAAGCATATTTTCAAAATCTGACACGGTAGGTGGATTAACAACAAACTAAACTGTGTTTTGGTATATTTCACTTGTGATTGCATGACTATAAATATTTTTTTTAATATTTTGCGCCCTGCAATTCAGCGGTTGTTTAGGAAAATGATCCCACTAAAGGGATCCGTAGCGCAGAGAAGTTTTAAACAGACAGATTTTGATGGGGATTTTAGTATTATGCTAATAAGATTTCCAGGGGGATGCGGACATTGACTTTAACCCCTAACATCATGTACTGCAGTAGTAAAAACGTCTTAGGCACATTCTTGTGGTTCTATTCTCCTATTTGGAAAATATATGACCTGTAAAATACTTGACAGATCTTGTGTTGAATTGTTTTTACAACATCCTCTTTCCGGCGCCGACAGAGATGGCCGCCTCGCTTCGCGTTCCTAGGAAACTATGCAGTATTTTGTTTTTTTATGTGTTATTTCTTACATTGTTACCACAGGTAATCTTAGGTTTAATTACATACAGTTGGGAGGAACTATTGGATATAAGAGCAACGTCAACTCACCAACATTACGACCAGGAATACGACTTTCCCGAAGCGGATCCTCTGTTTTGCCCACCACCCAGGACAATGGATCCGATCCCAGCCGGCGACCCAAAACAACGACGCCGTAGAAGGGGCAGACGGAGCAGTCTTCTGGTCAGGCTCCGTAGACGGGCACATCGCGCACCGCTCCCGAGCATAGTACTCGCCAATGTCCAGTCTCTTGACAACAAGGTAGACGAAATCCGTGCAAGGGTAGCCTTCCAGAGAAACATCAGAGACTGTAACGTTCTTTGTTTCACAGAAACATGGCTCAATCGAGACACACTATCGGAGTCGGTACAGCCAGCTAGTTTCTTCACGCATCGCGCCGACAGAAACAAGCATCTTTCTGGTAAGAAGAGGGGTGGGGGTGTTTGCCTTATGGCTAACGAGACGTGGTGTGATCATAACAACATACAGGAACTCAAGTCCTTCTGTTCACCTGACTTAGAATTCCTCACAATCAAATGCCGACCGCATTATCTACCTAGAGAATTCTATTTGATTATAATCACAGCCGCATATATCCCCCCCCAAGCAGACACATCGATGTCCCTGAACGAAATTCATTTGACTCTATGTAAACTGGAAACCACATATTCTGAGGCTGCATTTATTGTAGCTGGGGATTTTAACAAGGCTAATCTGAAAACAAGGCTCCCTAAATTATATCAGAATATCGATTGCGCAACCAGGGCTGGCAAAACCCTAGATCATTGTTATTCTAACTTATGCAACGCATATAAGGCCCTCCCCCCGCCCTCCTTTCGGAAAAGCTGACCACGACTCCATTTTGTTGCTTCCAGCCTATAGACAGAAACTAAAACAGGAAGCTTCCACGCTCAGGTCTGTTCAACGCTGGTCCGACCAATCGGTTTCCACGCTTCACGATTTTTCGATCACTTGGACTGGGATATGTTCCACATTGCGGCGAACAACAACATTGATGAATACGCTGATTCGGTGAGCGGGTTTATTAGTAAGTGCATCGGCGATGTCGTACCCACAGCGTCTATTAAAACATTCCCAAACCAGAAACCGTGGATTGATGGCAGCATTCGCGCAAAACCACTGCTTTTAATCAGGGCAAGGTGACCGGAAACATGACTGAATACAAACAGTGTAGCTATTCCCTCCGCAAGACAATCAAACAAGCTAAGCGTCAGTATAGAGACAAAGTAGAGTTGCAATTCAACGGCTCAGACACGAGAGGTATGGCAGGGTCTACAGTCAATCATGGACTATAAAAGGAAAACCAGCCCCGTCGCGGACCAAGATGTCTTGCTCCCAGACAGACTAAACAACTTCTTTGCTCGCTTTGAGGACAATACAGTGCCACTGACACGGCCCGCTACCAAAACCTGTGGGCTCTCCTTCACTGCAGCCGACGTGAGCAAATCATTTAAACGTGTCAACCCTCGCAAGGCTGCAGGCCAAGACAGCATCCCCGGCCGCGTCCTCAGAGCATGCGCAGACCAGCTGACTGGTGTGTTTACGGACATATTCAATCAATCCTTATCCCAGTCTGCTGTCTCCAAATGCTTCAAGAGGGCCACCATTGTTCCTGTTCCCAAGAAAGCTGAAGTAACTGAGCTAAATGACTACCGACCCGTAGCACTCACTTCCGTCATCATGAAGTGCTTTGAGAGACTAGTCAAGGAGCATATCACCTCCACCCTACCTGACACCCTAGACCCACTCCAATTTGCTTACCGACCCAATAGGTCCACAGACAACGCAATTGCAATCACACTTCACACTACCCTAACCCATCTGGACAAGAGGAATACCTATGTGAGAATGCTGTTCATCGACTACAGCTCAGCATTTAACACCATAGTACCCTCCAAACTCGTCATCAAGCTTGAGACCTCGGTCTCGTCCCCGCTCTGTGCAACTGGGTCCTGGACTTCCTGACGGGCCGCTCCCAGGTGGTGAGGGTAGGTAACAACATCTCCCCTCCCCCGCTGATTCTCAACACTGGGGCCCCACAAGGGTGCGTTCTGAGCCCTCTCCTGTACTCCCTGTTCACCCACGACTGCATGGCCATGCACGCCTCCAACTCAATCATCAAGTTTGCGGATGACACTACAGTGGTAGGCTTGATTACCAACAACGACGAGACGGCCTACAGGGAGGAGGTGAGGGCCATCAGAGTGTGGTGTCAGGAGAATAACTTCACACTCAACGTCAACAAAACAAAGGAGATGATCGTGGACTTCAGGAAACAGCAGAGGGAGCACCCCCCTATCCACATCGACGGGACAGTAGTGGAAAGAGTAGAAGGTTTTAAGTTCCTCGGCGTACACATCATGGACACACTGAAATGGTCCAACCACACAGACAGCGTGGTGAAGAAGGCGCAGCAGCGCCTCTTCAACCTCAGGAGGCTGAAGAAATTCGGCTTGTCACCAAAAGCACTCACAAACTTATACAGATGCACAATCGAGAGCATCCTGTCGGGCTGTATCACCGCCTGGTACGGCAACTGCTCCGCCCACAACCGAAAGGCTCTCCAGAGGGTAGTGAGGTCTGCACAACGCATGACCGGGGGAAAACTACCTGCCATTCAGGACACCTACACCACCCGATGTCACAGGAAGGCCAAAAAGATCATCAAGGACAACAACCACCCGAGCCACTGCCTGTTCACCCCGCTATCATCCAGAAGGCGAGGTCAGTACAGGTGCATCAAAGCAGGGACCGAGAGACTGAAAAACAGCTTCTATCTCAAGGCCATCAAACTGTTAAACAGCCATCACTAACATTGAGTGGCTGCTGCCAATATACTGACTCAACTCCAGCCACTTTAATAATGGAAAAATGGATGTAATAAATGTATCACCAGCCACTTTAAACAATGTCACTTCATATAATGTTTACATACCCTACATTACTCATCTCAAATGTATATACTGTACTCTATTGACGTCTTAACCCAGTCTAAGAAATAAACCTCCCATGCCACTCTGTCAACATCACGGCAAATCTCATGTGAGTGCATACCATCTATTGGCACAATGGACAGTTTTTACATCTCGTCCCGTGTTTTATGATTCTGATTATCTGTGTCCAGTGTCCAGTGACTGCTGTGAAAGGACAGCTGACAACATAGGAAAGTCTCTGATGACAGCTCGGAGACACTGCTGACTGGAGGGAATAGACCCCACTGGGGCTGTCATGGGCTAGCTACCCATGTTGGCAGTCTCTGACGCTACTTCAGTATGTTGCAGACACCCGCTAAGTGCTACTGAAAGTCAACAAAGGAACATACCCCTAGAGACTGCGAGAGCTGGGGCGCAAGATGGGTCAACGACTGGTCACACGGCTACGGATCCAGGAACGGAAACGACTACGAGTAGAAACACAGCACGAGACAACCATAACAGCAGCAGGACACACACTTCAGGTGTGCAGCTGTGGTTGGGAGAGAGTAACATCGGCAAGGGGGTTAAGGATCCATCAAGGGAGGAAAAGGTGCTTGGGAGAGCAGAGACAGGGACCTCGCATTGACCAGTACTTCTTACGAAGCAGCCCGTCAAATCAGTCGAATGAAGCACAGGGACAGGACGCAAACCAAAGTTTGCAGAGCATCATCACCCCTGTAATGGAAGAGGATAACACAAGCACAGAAATGCCGGTGGATGAACTCACCCAACCACAGAGACCTCTAAAAGAGGAAAAGATCAAAGGGCACAGACCGAGTGTGAAGTTGCCCAAAGCTGTTGAAAAGAGAGAGTGGGAAACAATCAACAACGACCTGACAAAAATCTTGGAACAACAAGTAGGAACAGCAGAGAAAAAACTTGAAAGGATGGGAGACATTATCTACCACTACGGAGAAGAGCGCTTTGGAGTAAACGAAAGGAGAAGTGGCAAGACACCACCCTCGCCAGCCAAATCTAGGAGGCAGCAAGAGATCGAGATACTTGTCAGAGAGAGAAGGCAGCTGAGAAAGCAGTGGAAGAAGGCCTCTGATGCAGAGAGAGAAGGTCTCATGCTACTCCAAGCAGACATCAAATGTCGGCTGGCAACCTTGCGAAGAGCGGAAAACTTAAGGAAACTTCGTAGGAAGAAGGAACACTCAAGAACACGATTCTATAAGTTTGTCAAAGACCTCTTCGCAAAGGAAAAGTGCGGAATCCTAAAAACTCCAAAGCCAGAACTGGAAGAACATCTGGAAAAGGTCCACCAGGACACGAAAAGGCATGAGCAGATAATCATCCCACATGACATCCCACCTATTCAACCACCAGAATTCAATCTGGGGACTGACCCTCCAAAATGGAAGGAAGTAGAGAACGTTGTCCAATGAGCAAGAGCGGCCTCGGCTCCTGGGCCTAATGGAATACCATACAAGCTCTACAAGAACGCCCCGGATGTTCTACGCTTTCTTTGGAGGCTCATGAGTATAGTGTGGCAGACAGAAATAATACCAAATGCATGGCGAAGGGCTGTTGGTGTGCTAATCCCGAAAGAGAAGGATGCGACAAACATCAGTCAATTCCGACCAATCTCCATTCTCAACGTCGAAGGGAAGATCTTTTTCAGTATAATAGCACAGAGGCTGTCCACTTACCTGGAAAGGAACAAGTACATTGATACATCTGTGCAGAAAGCAGGCATTCCTGGTTTCTCTGCTTGCCTGGAACATACTAGTATGATTTGGCACCAGATCCAAACAGCTAAGAAGGACAAGAGAGACCTCTATGTCATTTTCCTCGACCTGGCCAATGTCTTTGGCTCAGTTCCCCATAAACTCCTCTGGGAATCCTTCAACATTTTCCACGTACCTCAACCCATCACTACACTGGTAGTGTAGTGGCCTATTTACAAGACCTGCAATTGTGTTTCACAACACCCGACTTCACAACAACATGGCAGCGCTTGGAAGTAGGCATAATGGCAGGCTGTACAATTTCACCTCTGGGCTTCACTATGGCCATGGAAGTCATCATCAGGGCATCGAGATGGGTGGTCGGCGGTGAGAGAACTAAGGAAGGGCTCCGTCTCCCACCTATCCGAGCATACATGGATGACATGACTACACTGACCACCACTGCAGCATGCACCAGGCGGCTACTTGCAAAACTGCAGGATAACAACAAGTGGGCACGGATGAAAATCAAGCCAAGCAAATCTCGAAGCATCTCCATAGTCAAGGGACAGCTTAAATGTGTGAGGTTCTGCATTGGAGATGACCCGATACCAACGGTGTCTGAGCAACCCGTCAAGAGCCTGGGTAGATGGTACAACGAAAGCCTCCGGGATAAAGATCAAGTGCAGCAAGTAAGGCAGGACATCGCCGACGGTCTTGAGAACATCAACAAGACCCTACTGCCTGGGAAGCTCAAGCTTTGGTGCCTACAGTTTGGACTTCTCCCCCGGGTAATGTGGCCACTCACTGTCTATGAGGTCCCAATAACAACAGTGGAGAACATGGAGCGAACCATTACCTCATACGTGAAGAAATGGCTGGGTGTCCCACGATGCCTGAGTAACATTGGCCTCTATGGCAAAGGGGTCCTTGAACTACCTCTACAAGTCTAACGGAGGAGTACAAGTGCTCTAAAGTAAGACTTCAGATGACATTGAAGGACTCCAAAGACCAGACCATTAGCAAGGCTGCACCTCCCTACAAACTGGGCGGAAATGGACATCATCCAAAGCTGTGCAGCAAGCAACATCAGCCCTGAGACACCAAGACATTGTGGGGAATATCCAGCATGGAAGAGGAGGCTTTGGCCTGGCAGAAAGCAAACCAACGTTACATAAGGCAACAACATCTGAACGCAGGAAGCTGGTGGTCGAGGAGGTGCGCAGACAGGAGGAGACTGCAAGAAGTGCAAAGGCTGTCTCTCTTGCTAAACAAGGGCAATGGACGCGGTGGGAAGGCCTGGAGAGGAAAAAGATCAACTGGAGTGAGCTTTGGCAAATGGAGGCAAGCAACATCAGCTTCATCATAAGAGCTGTTTATGATGTGCTTCCATCACCAAAAAACCTACATCAATTGTATGGCAAGGACCGTCGACCTGCCCCCTCTGCCCAGCTCCAGCGACTCTCAGGCATATAATGACAGGTTGCAAGACCAGCCTCTCACAAGGCCGCTACACCTGGAGGCACAATCAGGTCCTTAAGAGCCTGGCTGCAGCACTTGAGACCAAGAGGAGTGCAACCAATTCATTACCTCCAAAAACAAGCAATCCTGTCAAAACAACAACATTAATCCGGGAGGGACAGAAAAGGCCCAAGCATCCTCCTACGAAGCCAGAAACTGGACACATAGCCATGGCCCAGGACTGGAAGATGCTTGTCGATATTGGCCAGCAACTCATTTTTCCACCTGAGATTGCTTCTACCAACCTTAGGCCAGACATGGTACTCTGGTCCCCTTCACGAAAGGCTGTGTACATCATAGAGCTCACAGTCCCGTGGGAAAACTCTGTTGAAGAGGCCTACGAGCGTAAGAAACTGTGTTACACAGAGTTGGCAGCAGACGCAACTCAGCGTGGCTGGAATGCAAAAGTCTGGCCAGTTGAAGTGGGATGCAGAGGATTCGATTCGCTTCTTCCACCATCAGGTTGCTGAAAGAACTTGGAACCCATGGAAAGGCTCTGCGGCAGACCGTCAGAGCAGTTTCTCAAGCAGCTGAAAGAGGCAGCCAGTGGATCTGGATCAAACGGAAGGACCCTTGCTGGGCTATAACTTCATGACCCCCCCCCCCCACCCCCACCTGAGAACCCAATTCAGATCCATCCAACTTGAGGAGGGCATATGAGGTATGCGGTCAGCTGTAGGCCTGGCTCAGGGAAGAGGACGCTCCTGTCTTGCATAGTCCCATGGGAAATCTTAATTGGGCATGGGACACAAGCTAAGGCTTGATCATCCTTTAGCTGGCCACCTTTGATGAGGGTGTTTAGTGATTAAAGGCCGAAACACCCACTGATTCGAAGGCACACTACTGAGGATGTGTCCCAAAATTGACATCTTAACCCAGTCTAAGAAATAAACTTCCCATGGCACTCTGTCAACATCACGGCAAATCTCATGTGAGTGCATACCATCTATTGGCACAATGGACAGTTTTTACATCTCGTCCCGTGTTTTATGATTCTGATTCTATACCATCTATTGCATCTTGCCATCTTGATGTAATGTATCACTAGCCACTTTAAACAATGCCACTTTTATATGTTTACATACACTACATTACTCATCTCATATGTACACTGCTCAAAAAAATAAAGGGAACACTTAAACAACACAATGTAACTCCAAGTCAATCACACTTCTGTGAAATCAAACTGTCCACTTAGGAAGCAACACTGATTGACAATAAATTTAACATGCTGTTGTGCAAATGGAATAGACAAAAGGTGGAAACTATAGGCAATTAGTAAGACACCCCCAAAAAAGGAATGGTTCTGCAGGTGGTGACCACAGACCACTTCTCAGTTCCTATGCTTCCTGGCTGATGTTTTGGTCACTTTTGAATGTTGGCGGTGCTCTCACTCTAGTGGTAGCATGAGACGGAGTCTACAACCCACACAAGTGGCTCAGGTAGCACAGTTCCCTTTATTTTTTTGAGCAGTGTATATACTGTACTCTATACCATCTACTGCATCTTGCCTATGCCGTTCTACACCATCACTCATTCATGTATTTTTTTATGTACATATTCTTATTCATTCCTTTACACTTGTGTGTATCAGGTATTTGTTGTGAAATTGTTAGGTTAGATTACTCATTGGATATTACTGCACTGTCGGAACTAGAAGCTCAAGCAATTCGCTACGCTCGCATTAACATCTGCTAACCATGTGTATGTGACCAATAACATTTGATTTGATTTTGCGATGCCACCATGACAACCCTCTGACAAGCTGGGCCTATTAAACAGTCACTCCCTAACGTTGTGTTGGCGTAAGGCACTGAAGTACTAGCCATTAAGAAGTAGTAACCTCAAGTTGATCTGTCAAACTGTAATTTCCTATCTTGCTCTAAATAATCAAGTGTATTTTTATTAAATAACTTCTTCGTTCATTTCACAGCTGAATACAGGCTAAAATGATTGTACTGACTACAAAACAGGCAGGAAAATTGTATAATGTGTTGCAGAAAACCATCCACAGAGTCTAGTGCAGGGCTCTCCAGCCCTGTTCCTGGAGAGCTACCCTCCTGTAGTGTTTCGCTCCAAACCCAGTTGTAACTAACCTGGTTCAGCTTATCAACCAGCTAATTGTTAGAATCAAGTGTGCTAGATTAGGGTTGGAGTAAAAACCTATGGGACTGTAGCTCTCCAGGAACAGGGTTGGGAGCCCTGGTCTAGTGGATCTGTCTTATCTGTTGAAAGAAAAATCTTTCTTTTTTTTGTGTACACTGAGTTTTGATAATTTGCAGAGGCTGACATTGGCGCTAGTCATTACTCTCTGATTGTGTCACGCCCTGACCATAGAGAGCCTTTTTAATTCTCACTTTTGGTTAGGTCGGGGTGTGACTAGGGGGGGTGTTCCTATCTAGGTGTTTTGTTTTCTATGTTGGCCTGGTATGGTTCCCAATCAGAGGCAGCTGTTTATCGTTGTCTCTGATTGGGGATCATATTTAGGCAGCCTTTTCGCACTGGGTTTTTGTGGGATCTTGTTTTTGGTTAGTTGCCTGTGAGCATGCCATTAGCTTCACGTTTCGTTTGTGCTTTTTGTTTTTTTGTGCCGGTTCACTAAATAAATATGTTGAACCCATACCACGCTGCACTTTGGTCCGACAATCCTTACAACGTGACAGATTGGGCCTGAGAATAGGACACCAGCATGCCTCCATGTGACATCCCACCTGTTCATCTGTGTTTGACTGTGTGTGTCCATGTTTGTGTGTGCACATGCTCTTGTTTGTGTGTCTGTGTGTGTGTGGAGGCCAGGCACGCAGTCTTTCATCCTCTCCCCACACGTGATTAATCGCCCTTTTTCGCATTGCATTGAAATTAGCCATTTGTCTCTGGACACAAGTATGACAATCTTCCTGAATAAAATATGACTCAGCCTGGAATATGAATTATAGCTCTAAATATACTTTCCATATCAGAAGAGTGAAATAGCTTGTTTCTGTATGCACATGGTTGATTTCTGTGCTGTTATTTTTCTGTTCTGCTGTTGGCATATCCAATGTCAATCCAGTCATCTCTATCTGTGCATCATAAATGCACCATAGTACACACATTTTTAGTTGTGTTTGTATAGTTTTTTAGTTGTATTGTTTGTATATCATTGTATGTTAAATTTGTGTGACTGTCCTTGTGTTGTTTTGTTACTTGTCATGTTTTGTGTTTTTGTGGACCCCAGGAAGAGTAGCTGCTGCTTCTGCAAAAGCTAATGGGGATCCAAATAAACAAATAAGTACAATACAGGGATGAGTGAGAACGTCTTCTCCAGATCACACCACTGCCTGCCTGACAGTGACAGTGATGAGGAAGTAAAACTATAAAGCTGCTTGTCTGCCAGTGCATCCTTACCCAGTGACAGTCGGTTATGCCTGGGGATTTTCTTTGAAGTGTTGTGTCAGTAGCAGTCTGGATTCTTTTGATTTCCATATTGGAAGGTTTCCTGGAGGCTCCTGTGTCATACCACCTAGGATGTCTGTCACTCCCTGAGCTACAGTACCACCCTTTCTGGTCTGCTCTGCCCCTCCACCCCTGATCTCTCTGTGCCACTCCTTCTGAAGACGACTGGGTAGGACTTATGGATCGGTATCGTCTGAAATGTTTCGGTACTGGTTCCCGCTTATTCAAGTCAATAACGGTTCCACATTTTTTGTTGCTGTTGCAGTTTTTGTTTCTTGGATAATCATTGTCAAGCTGTAAAAAACTAAGCCAAACTGCATAATTTTACAGGTCATAATTTCTGTGCACCTTCTGTACAACTGTTGAGTCATACACAGTACTTGCGTGTGAATTCTTTATTTTTTTGACAACCAAGATTAGGCTACATTTATCGTACAGGAATTACCTGTTGGAAGTGATAATTGGCACAGAAATGTTCAACACGTTTTGGTAGGTACAGAAAAAATATGGTCGGTACCATTAGGAACTGAATTAGGATACCTAGTAGGACTTGGACTCAACCTCAACATACACTCCCTGACTGAAGTCTAGATCAGACCAGATCAAAGGCAGGGCTAGAGCCCACCCTGCTGGAGTCTTATTACAGACTACAGAAATGATGGGAACTCTGTGACTGTAAAGGACTCACAGAGACTCACAGAGACTCATAGGCTCTCAGTCCATCACTGTCCTATGGAAGTTCACCTTTTTTGATGTGTGTACAACTCTGTCTGACTGCGTGGTAGGAGGGAGTGCCTTGAGTGCTTCAGAAGGAAGTCGATACTCTCTTTTCAACCTTTGTGTGATGTATGTAATGTAATTAAAAGCTTAATGTTACCTTCAAGGTTGCAACTTGATACAGGTTGATGAGGTAAAATGAAACGATCAATCAAACATCGATATCCTCAGAGCAGACATACTAATGCCCCCTCTGTCAATGCACAATGAATACCTGTAGGCCTATGGCTGTTAGGCCACACAATTGGGTTACAGCTGTTATCCTCAACCTCTATGAAGCATATATCGATATTTCCCCTCTTAGAAGGATTAGATCTCGTACAGTGTTCAACAAAATAGGGCGTCTCACTGTGTCTGACAAAGCTTGTGATGAGCTCATTGGGTTGAGTTGATTCATCTTCCACTAGGTTCATTAAAGCTGTGCCATGCTGCTCTCCGTCATAGCTCAGCCTGCCAGGTGACGCTAGGTAGGCAGGGAGCCAGGTGGCAACAGGGGCTCTGGTGGCATCTATAAGCTGCCATGTCGTCTCGATGAAAGCATGTAATTTTACCAGACTTCTCTTCCTCCCTTCTGCTGAGAACGTTCTGGTTTGAAGATGCTCCTTCTGTTCAGGAGACAGGCGGCATTTGTGAGCAGGGATACTGGTTCATGTACAGCAGTACCCCATTTGTTCACAAGACCTACAGTACTCTGTCACATGCAGCAGGAAGGCCTGGTACATTAGTTAGGGGAGACATGGCACCATATAACATTAACATACAACTACTGTAATGAAACAGCCAATGTAAAAAAAAAGGGGTACTGTACCACTCGAATCAAGCTGTTTTTCTTTGCACAGTTTGTTGTTTAAGCTTATTCAATATCCACCACCACTTTTGTTACCAGTGTAATTAAACAGCATCGCAGATAGCCCCAGGATGAATCACAGAAAGAGAGAGAAGCATCCAACACAGGAAATTAAAACAGCTCATAAACAAGCAGAGAGACATAACTTGTACTGGTTTTCATTAGAGGCCAGTGATGTGTACTGCTTATAAGCACACTTGCAGCGAATTCCGTGCCTCCCCTTGGACATATCACCCTTCAGTTTGTTTACCCATAAACTTTTATAAATCAAACCCTATTGCTCTCAATATAGAGTATGGCTGTGGATGCGAAACACTGTGGTTTATGTTCATCCCACCCAATCTCAAACAAAGCAGAGGTTTAGTTTTACATGGAAACGTGAGCCTGAATGGACCTCAAAATGACAAACATGGGATCTGTCATTTGTCTTCTGATATATACAGCAGCTTGTATCACTCGAGGGGTTACAAGTAACTTCTTGAGGGACTGAACAACCATAAGTGACACAGTGTGAATGGGACTACAGGTCTCCACCTCCAGGATTAGTATTCCATTCACTGTCCCAGACAGAATAGTCTGAATAAACACAGAGGGAGAAAGAAGGAGTGGAACTGGAAACATAAGAGGACAGATTTAATTGCAATGTGTTTTCACTTGACTATTGGGTGACGGCGAGGGGAATGGGAGTGAGTTGATGATGGGTTTGGGGGGGGTTGGGGTTGAGAAGTAGCAAAGGATTTGGAGGAGAATTAAATGGGCTTCAGTGAGTGTGTCCACATGTGTATGTCTCTCTGGAGGACTAGTCTCAGCCTCCATCTGCCTCTAAATCTCTCTGTCTCTCTATCCCACTGGGAATAATGACAAACTGTTCACTCTATAGGTAAAGCTTGCTTTTTATTGTGAATTACAAAATTGAGAGGTTACATTCTAAAAGAAAATAATGATGTTACCTGTCCTGGTAAAGTAGATAATTTCATCACATTTTGCAAAACAGATAATCATAGTTTTACCTTGATGCTAGGCAGGACAAGATTTCCCACATTGTTGTACTTCCTTCATTGTTCCTAAAGGAGAGGCTGAGAGAAATATTACCCCTCTGATCTATTAATCTCACTGCCCAAACTGGGAGACTTGACCCTGTCATCCTCCTCCAGTGGCAGGGAGTGAAGCAGTCCTACTCCAGTCCCTCTCTTTGCCCACAGCTCCTTCTATCTACCACCGGGGGGCTGCTGCCTACAGACATGTCTATCCAGTTCCTGCTGCCTATAGACATGACCATAGAGCTGTTTCCACGGGCAATATGTCATATCTTCAGTCAATTCAAATGAGAAATGTCTACCTAGCAATCACCTTTATCAATTTTTCGGTCTTCCCCTCCCACACAGCTGACTCACAGGTCGCATCTAGCCACTACACCACACTTAACGATGGGCATTTTCCGACACTTCATTCTTCATAAGTGGGATCAACCATTCCCCACCCGTCATGCACCCACATTAAAACCTTTGGTGTGATCGGGTGTAAAACCAGTAAAAGTCATGGTTACAATACAGGGTGGAATAAACAAGATGTTAACAGCCTTCCTTATCTGACTGAATACTTACAAGGTAGTACGTTTTGACAGGGTGAAATTGGTATATTGGAATAACCTGTCAAACATTCTTATTGGAAAACATAAGAAAAGAAACAGCTTTGCACTTCGTCAGCTCTGCTTGGGGGGGGATATTTTTTTTTTATTGTGCTGGGGGGTGGGAACATAAAAGTCCTTCCCGGCAATGATCAGTAGAGACTGGGGGTGATTTGAGATTACTGTTTGCGTTTTGAGTTCATCAGAGCAGTTCATTCATGGTATTAGTGATGCTGCTAGTTTGTGGACCACTGACAGGTTACTACATTGTGGTCAGTGGACCAAACCGCAGCCTTGAGTGCTCTGATTGAAACCGAGCCCCTTTAATGTGAACTGCCTTTTTCCATCTCCCTAATCCCTGCTGTCTGGCACGGGGATGCACATGTCTGTGGTAAAAACAATGAGAGATGGTAGCAGGCAATTCCTCAGCCTGATTCCAGTATGGATAAGATCAAAGACAACGTACGTCAGAGATCTGTGGCCAGTGTGGGACCCTTTCCATAGTTTTGCACCAAGTACAGTATGTAGGCACAGTATGTAGGCATTGCCACCAAACAATCAGATTGACTAGAAGAAGGGCACGTGAAGAAATTTAGGGCAGGGCCCCTGTCGGCAGACTGAAACCTCTTTCTACCGTGAACATGAAACAAGGCTTTGTCTGACCCGTAAAAGCCTGTGTGATAGATGTGGGGAGGCATTAAACCAAAGTTGATCCCAGTGTGAATTCCCGCTGACCTCTCCCTAGCTGCCAGGCTGTGTTTCGAGCGCTTTAAAAGGGCCCTTTTAAAGGATTGTTTCACCAGACTGGAGCGGAGGAGGACCCCAACATTAAAATGATGGGGAGAACGCTGCATTATATCAAGGCACAAGGCGAGACCCAGATGCAGACACAGGAGGCAGATGGTCGGAGTCTTAATTTTTATTAATCCAAAGGGGTAGGCAAGAGAATGGTCATGGACAGGCAAAAAGGTCAAACCCAGATCAGTCCAATAGAGCAGGCAGAATGATCAGGCAGGCAGGAAAGTAGTCCAGAGCCAGGCAGGGGTCAGAGCCGGGAGGACTATAAAAAGAGAATAGAAAAGGAGTACGGGAAAAACACGCTGGTTGACTTGACTAAACATACAAGACGAACTGACACAGAGAGACAGGAAACACAGGGATAAATACACTGGGGAAAATAAGCGACACCTGGAGGGGGTGGAGACAATCATAGGAACAGGTGAAATTGATCAGGGCGTGACACATTATTCACTAGAGTTTTTGCATTGTTTTGCTAATGGCTTGGCAGTCTACACCACCAGTGGAGAAAACCAAACTCAGTCACTGGACCACACAGATCCAATATGGCTGCCTCATGGTGCCCCCTCTGCAGATGGCACGAAGAGGGCTCTCAGAAAAGCATTAGGAGCTGCAAGCATTCATTGACTTTCCACTGCTGACATCATTACTGGGGCAGTCACCAGTGGATTATAGTATGGTACGGCAAGGAGGAACTACCGGCAAGGAATACATTATAGATGGTTGTCTATTTAGGCTGGAGGGTCATGAGTCTAAGACCTCCAAACTGGAGACATGGGCAAGGATAGAGTTTCACTGAGTGTTAATTGACACGGGCCTATTGGAGTTAGATTAACTAAATTACTCCTTCTCCACCACCTCTTCCACCACCTCCTCCATCTACTTCACTCCATCCACATATACATTACTAGAGGATGTTGGTATGGGCCTATACGGGTGTTCTGTGCTTCTGGACAGTGGTGTGTTATCCTGCATTGTCAAGGAACCACTCATGGAGTGTCTTGTGTAATCATGCATTACCCATGCAAGAGAAGTGGATGTACTTGCTGTAGTTTGGTGAAAAAAGTTAACGTCAAAGAGACACAGAAGTAACAAGAAGTAGGCTACTTTCTTAGATGATATGGGATTCCCAGTTTATTTTGAGAGCACTAGAGATTCAACCTGTAGAAAATAAAGCTGTTATCATTGTTCTCCAAACCTAGTACTACATCTGTTACCGGACGACAGATGATATTGCAATTCAGCTGCAATGAGTGGAAACAAAACCCCAATTTGCATACGGTTTATGAGAGTTCAGGAGAGTGAGGCAATACATTTGGGTGATGTTCGCAAACGATAACCCTATTTTCTAATCAAGAAGAGAGGCTTAACTTTCTCACTCCCCCCACCTGCTCAGACTCATTCCCCCCCACTCACTCCCCCCCATCTGCTCTCCACCTTAACCCCCCTCAGCCCCTTCAAGCTAATGGAGCACATAACAGCCAAATTAGGCTGTCAGTGGAAACAGTATGGAAGCTGGAAGCAGTGGAAGCTGTATCACTGACTGTATGGAGACATAGGATAGGTGCCTCACACATATGTGTAAATAGGTAGAGAAAGGAGAATGAGGAGAATTGTGGAACACCGGTTCATATGAACGTGAAACTACTGGATCTTTTGTTTGAACAAATAATGCATCACATTCAAATCAAATCAAAGTTTATTTGTCACATGTGCCGTATACAACAGGTGGGGACCTTACAGTGAAATGCTTACTTACAAGCCCTAACCAACAGTGCACTTTTTAAGTAAAAAATATATATTAGGTAAACAATAGATAAGTAAAGACATACTTTAAAAAAAAAAGTAAAATGACAGTGAAAATAACAGTAGCAAGGCCATGTACAGGTGGTACCAGTACAGAGTCAATGTGCGGGGGCGCTGGTTAGTTGGGCTAATTGAGATAATATGTACATGTAGGTATAGTTAAAGTGACTATGCATAGATGATAAACAGAGAGTAGCAGCAGCATAAAAGAGGGGGTTGGCAGGTGGGGGTGGCGGAACACAATGCAAATAGTCTGGGTAGCCAATGTGCGGATGTGCGGGGGCGCTGGTTAGTTGGCCTAACTGAGGTAATATGTACATGTAGGTATAGTTAAAGTGACTATGCATAGATGATAAACAGAGAGTAGCAGCAGCGTAAAAGAGGGTTTGGCGGGGGGGGGGGTTGAGATGCTTTTTGGTCCTAGACTTGGCGCTCCGGTACCGCTTGCCATGCGGTAGCAGAGAGAACAGTCTATGACTGGGGTGGCTGGGGTCTTTGACAATTTTTAGGGCCTTCCTCTGCATCGCCTGGTGTAGAGGTTCTGGAATGCAGGCAGCTTAGCCCCAGTGATGTACTAGGTTGTACGCACTACCGTCTGTAGTGCCTTGCGGTTGGAGGCCTAGCAATTTCCGTAGCCGGCAGTAATGCAACCAGTCAGGATGCTCTCGATGGTGTAGCTGTAGAATCTTTTGAGGATCTGAGGACCCATGCCAAATCTTTTCAGTCTCCTGAGGGGGAATAGGTTTTGTTGTGCCCTCTTAACGGCTGTCTTGGTGTGTTTGGACCATTCTAGTTTGTTGGTGATGTGGACACCAAGGAACTTGAAGCTCTCAACCTGCTCCACTACAGCCCTGTTGAAGAGAATGGGGGCGTGCTCGGTCCTCTTTTTCCTGTAGTCCACAATCATCTCCTTTGTCAAGATTACGTTGAGGGATAGGTTGTTAATCTGGCACCACCTGGCCAGGTCTCTGACCTCCTCCCTATAGGCTGTCTCGTCATTGTCGGTGATCAGGCCTACCACTGTTGTGTCGTCTGAAAACGTGATGATGGTATTGGAGTCGTGCCTGGCCATGCAATCGTGGCTGAACAGGGAGTACAGGAAGGGACTGAACATTCACCCCTGAGGGGCTCCAGTGTTGAGGATCAGTGTGGCAGATGTGTTGCTACCTCCCCTCGCCACCTGGGGGCGGCCTGTCAGGAAGTCCAGGATCCAGTTGCAGAGGGAGGTGTTCAGTCCCAGGATCTTTAGCTTAGTGATGAGCTTTGAGGGCACTATGGTGTTGAGCTGTAGTCAATGAATAGCATTTTCACGTAGGTGAGGTGGGAAAGGGCAGTGTGGAGTGCAATAGAGATTGCATCATCTGTGGATCTGTTTGAGCGGAATGCAAATTGGAGTGGGTCTAGGGTTTCTAGGATAATGGTGTCAATGTGAGCCATTACCAGCCTTTTAAAGCACTTCATGGCTATGGACGTGAGTGCTACGGGTCTGTAGTCATTTTGGCAGGTTACCTTAGTGTTCTTTGGCAAAGAGACTATGGTGGTCTGCTTGAAGCATGTTGGTATTACAGACTCAATCAGGGACATGTTGAAAATGTCAGTGAAGACACCTCCCAGTTAGTCAGAACATGTCCAGAGCACACGTCCTGGTAATCCGTCTGGCCCCGCAGCCTTGTAAATGTTGACCTGTTTAAAGGTCTTACTCATGTCGGCTACGGAGAGCTTGATCACACAGTCGTCCGGACCAGCTGATGCTCTCATGCTTGTCTCAGTGTTGCTTGCCTCGAAGCGAGCATAGAAGTGATTTAGCTCGTCTGGTAGGCTCATGTCACTGGGCAGCTCGCTGCTGTGCTTCTCTTTCTAGTCTGTAATAGTTTGCAGGCCCTGCCACATCCGACGAGAGTTGGAGCCGGTGTAGTACGATTCGATCTTTGTCCTGTATTGGCGGTTTGCCTGTTTGATGGTTTGTCGGAGGGCATAGCAGGATTTCTTATACGCTTCCGGGTTAGAGTCCCTCGCCTTGAAAGCGGCAGCTCTACCCTTTAGCTCAGTGCAAATGTTGCATGCATTCCATGGCTTCTGGTTGGGTTATGTACATAGTCACTATGTGGACAACATTCAAGTGAATACCCGTGTATAAGGAAGGACTTTTAGAATTCGTTTCTCCAAGAGGCCCATCTGTTGTGTACCAAAGAGCTGTGAAGAGAGAAATAATCTAAGACAGAGAGAGAGAGAGATAGAAAGAGAGTTGTATAATCTGGCAGAGAGTGGAATCTTGAGACAGACAGGTTCATGGGCAGGTTTATGGGTATAAACAGCACACTCAGGAAGAATGATGATGGTGCTAATCACCAAACGCTTTGGCACACTCTCAAACCGTCATCTAGGGAGAGCGTTGATGATGATGGTGTGCATATTTCACACTCTTCGCCTTCCCATGCAGAGCAGCAAACAGCTTGAAAGCTCACCTTATATCCACAGTCATTACCTCCCCTTCCTGGAGACTTTCCCATGGAGTTATAATGAGAGAGATTCATTAGCTAGCATTCCGAAAAAGAAGTGGGGATAGTGGAATATATTATAGGTTTCTACACAATCCTAACAAATATATGCAGGGCATTTAACCAGCCCAGTGAAATGTAGAATATTTGCATCATGATATGATAATACCTACGTTAAGCTTTTATTATTTGAATCAGCTGTGTAGTGCTAGGACAAAAACCCAAGGAAACGCATAAAAGGCTCTCCCTAGCCCCTCCTTTTTGCAAATTTGACCATAACTCTATCCTCCTGATTCCTGCTCACAAATAAAAACAGGAAGTACCAGGAAGTACCAGTGCGCTCAATACGGAAGTAGTCCGATGAAGCGGATGCTAAGCTACAGGACTGCTTCGCTAGCACAGACTGGAATAAGTTTCGGGATTCATCCGATAACATTGAGGAGTTTACCATATCAGTCAACGGCTTCATTAAAACTTCTTATGGCTGAAGGGGCAGTATTGAGTAGCTTGGATGAAAGGTGCCCATATCAAACGGCCTGCTCCTCAGTCATAGTTCCTAATATTTGCATATTATTAGTAGTATTAGATAGAAAACACTCTAAAGTTTCTAAAACTGTTTGAATTATGTCTGTGAGATTAACAGAACTCATATTGGCAGGCAAAATCCTGAGTTGAAATCAAAACAGGAAGTCAGAAATCTGAGCCTGTATGTATTCACCAGAGTCCCTAAAGAAATCCACTTGAGCTATTGATGTTGCACTGCCTAGGGGTTCCACTAGATGTCAACCATCAATAGAAATTCTAATGATACTTCTATGATGTTGTGGGAGAGAATGAGAGCAGAATCAGTCAGGTGTCTATCAAGCAGCCATTTCCTGATCAGGCTTTTTCTTCATGGAAGCCACTGACGTTCCATTGCTCACGAAGAGAACAAAGAATACTTCGGTCGGAACTTTATTGAAGCTATATGTTAAAAACATTCTAATGATTGATTCAGTACTTAGTTTGAAATGTTTCTTCGACCGGTAATATCACATTTTGAAGTTTTTGTCCGATATGAAGCTGACCAGAATTAGCGTTTGGACATGTTTACCAAACGCGCTAACAATTGGACATAAATAATGGATTTTTTCGAACAAAACAAACATTTATTGTGGACCTGGGATTCCTGGTGTGCTTTCTGACATAGATCATCAAAGGTAAGGGAATATTTATCATGTATTTTATTGTTTATGGTGACGCCATCTTTGCAGCTGTGGTATTTTACTTTTGAACGCCGTCTCAGATTATAGCGTGCATTTCTTTTTCCGTAAAGTTTTTTTGAAATCTGACACAGCGGTTGCATTAAGGAGAGGTATATCTATAATTCAATGTGTATAACTTGTATTATCATCTATATTTATGATGAGTATTTATGTTGAAACGATGGGCTATGCAAAGTCACTTGATGTTTTTGCATTTAGTGAATCTAGTCGCCTCAATGTAAACTCAGATTTTTTGATATAAATATGAATTTAATCAAACAAAACATGCATGTATTGTGCAACATGAAGTCCTATGAGTGTCATCTGATGAAAATAATCGAAGGTTAGTGATTAATTTTATCTCTATTCTGTTTTTTTGTGAAGCTATCTATAGCTGGAAAAAATGGCTATGCTTATTGTGGTGTTGTGGTGACCTAACATAATTGTTTGTAGTGCTTTCGCTGAAAAGCCTATTTGAAATCGGACACTTTGGTGGGATTAACAACAAGATTACCTTTAAAATTATATAAAACACATGAATTTCTAAGGAATTTTAATTATGAGATTTCTGTTGTTTTGAATTTGGCGCGCTGCACTTGGACTGGCTGTTGTCATATCGGTCCCGTTACCGGGACTGCAGCCATAAGAAGTTAAAAAGTGTATCGACGACGTTGTACCCACAGTGACCATACGCACACATCCCAAACAAACGCCATGGATTACAGGTAACATTCGCACTGAGCTAAAGTCTAGAGCTGCCGCTTTCGAGGAGTGGGACACTACTCCGGACGCTTTTGAGAAATCCCGCTACCACCTCCGACCAGCCCTCAAACAGGCAAAGCGTCAATGCAGGACTAAGATCAAATTCTACTACGCTGGCTCTGATGCTGGTTGGATGCGGCGGGGCTTTCAAACTATCACGGATTACAAAGAGAGACCCAGCCGCGAGCTGCCCAGTGACACGAGCCTACCAGATGAGCAAAATGCCTTCTATGCTCACTTCGAGGCAAGAAACACTGAACCATGCATGAACCATGCATGAGAGAACCAGCAGTTCTGGATGACTGTGATCTCACTCTCCATAGCCGATGAGTAAATGTGTGAGTAAGACCTTTAAACAGGTTTACATTAAAACGGATTGCCAGACCTCGTACTCAGAGCATGCGCTGACCAGCTGGCGGGTGGCTTCACTGACATTTTCAGCCTCTCCCTGATCCAGTCTGTAATACGAACATATTTCTAGCAGACCACCAAATCATGGCTCACATCAACACCATCATCCCAGACCCCCTGGTACCCACTCCAAATTGCATATCGCCCCAACAGATCCACAGATGAAGCTATCTTTATTGCACTCCACACTGCCCTCTCCCACCTGGACAAGAGGAACACCTACACTATACAGTATATACAAAAGTATGTGGACAACGCTTCAAATTTGTGGATTTGGCTATTTCAGCCAAACTCGTTGCTGACAGGTGTTAGACAATCGGGCACATTACCATGCAATCTCCATAGACAGACATTATCAGTATAATGGCCTTATGAAGAGCTCAGTGACTGTCAACGTGGCACCATCATAGGATGCCACCTTTCCGACAAGTCAGTTCGTCAAATTTCTGCCATGCTAGAGCTGCCCCGGATCAACTGTAAGTGCTGTTATTTTGAAGTGGAAACGTCCAGGAGCAACAACGGCTCAGCCGCGAAGTGATTGGGAGTCCCATAGGGGAGCACGCAATTAGCCCAGCGTCGCCCAGGTTTGGCCGGCATAAGCCGTCATTGTAAATAAGAATTTGTTCTTTACCTTACTTGCCTAGATAAAAAAAGGTTAAATGCAAAGAATACAAATATTAGAGAACAAGGGTCAGGAAAAAGGTAAGTCAAGGTAGGCAAAGAGTCGCAATCCAAATCAGAGTCAGGCAGGTACTGGACACTAGGCAATCAGTAGGTCAAGGCAGGCAAAGAGTTGTAATCAATATCAGAATCAGGCAGGTACAGGGCGGCAGGCAGGATCAGGACAGGCAGAAAGGTCAGAACTGGGAAGACTAGGGAAAACCAAAAACTAGAGCACATGGAACACGCTGCTAAGACATGGCGGGACAAGACGAACTGGCAACAGACAAACTGAGAACACAGGTACAGTTGAAGTCGGAAGTTTACATACACCTTAACCAAATGCATTTAAACTCAGTTTTTCACAATTCCTGACATTTAATCCTAGTAAGAAATCCCTGTTTTAGGTCAGTTAGGATCACCACTTTATTTTAAGAATGTGAAATGTCAGAATAATAGTAGATTGAAGGAGTTATTTAAGCTTTTATTTCTTTCATCACATTACCAGTGGGTCAGAAGTTTACATTCACTCAATTAGTATTTGGAAGCATTGCCTTTGAATTGTTTAACTTCTGTCAAACGTTCCGGGTAGCCTTCCACAAGCTTCCCACAATAAGTTGGGTGAATTTTGGCCCATTCCTCCTGACAGAGCTGATGTAACTGAGTCAGGTTTGTAGGCCTCCTTGCACCCACACACTTTTTTCAGTTCTGCCACCAAATGTTCTGTTGGATTTAGGTCAGGGCTTTATGATGGCCACTCCAATACCTTGACTTTGTTGTCCTTAAGCCATTTTGCCACAACTTTGGAAGTATGCTTGGGGTCATTGTCCATTTGGAAGACCCATTTGCGACCAAGCTTTAATTTCCTGACTGAAGGCATGAGATGCTGCTTCAATATATCCACATCATTTTCCTCCCTCATGATGCCATCTATTTTGTGAAGTGCACCAGTCCCTCCTGCAGCAAAGCACCCCCCAACATGATGCTGCCACCCCCGTACTTCACGGTTGGGATGGTGTTCTTCGGCTTGCAAGCATCCGCCCTTTTTCCTACAAACATAACGATGGTGATTATGGCCAAACAGTTCTATTTTTGTTTCATCAGACATTTCTCCAAAAAGTACAATCTTTGTCCCCATGTGCAGTTGCAAACCGTAGCATGGCTTTTTTGTTGCGGTTTTGGAGCAGTGGCTTCTTCCTTGCTGAGCGGCCTTTTAGGTATTGTCGATATTGGACTCGTTTTACTGTGGATATAGATAATTTTGTACCTGTTTCCTACAGCATCTCCACAAAGTCCTTTGCTGTTGTTCTGGGATTGATTTGCCCTTTTCGCACCAAAGTACGTTCATCTCTAGGAGACAGAACGCATCTCCTTCCTGAGCGGTATGAAGGCTGCGTGGGACCATGGTGTTTATACTTGCGTACTATTGTTTGTACAGATGAACGTGATACTTTCAGATGTTTGGAAATTGCTCCCAAGGATGAACCATACTTGTGGAGGTCTACAATTTTCTGAGGTCTTGGTTGATTTCTTTTGATTTTCCCATGATGTCAAGCAAAGAGGCACTGAGTTTGAAGGTAGGCCTTGAAATACATCCACAGGTACACCTCCAATTGACTCAAATTATGTCAATTAGCCTATCAGAAGCTTCTAAAGCCATCCCCAATTGACTTCTCTGGAATTTTCCAAGCTGTTTAAAAGGCACAGTCAACTTAGTGTATGTAAACTTCTGACCCACTGGAATTGTGATACAATGAATTATGAGTGAAATAATCTGTCTGTAAACAATTGTTGGAAAAATTACTTGTGTCATGCACAAAGTAGATGTCCTAACCGACTTGCCAAAACTATAGTTTGTTAACAAGAAATTTGTGGAGTGGTTGAAAAACGAGTTTTAATGACTCCAACCTAAGTGTATGTAAACTTTCGTCTTCTATTGTACCATTCATACTGAGGCAAGGTTCTGCCAACATAATAAGGCCATAAAAGGTGTATTTCCCTAAGAAAGCGGTGTGGGTCCTGGGCGCATCCAGCTCCACACTGAAGTGGAACTCATACAGATTCATCAAGGCGTATCTGTCTGTCATATAGTGAGTATAAAACCGTTAGATGGAATACTTTGACACCGTGTAGTTAGTTATGTGAAGAAATAACATGATTCCTTCACTGAAACATTTCCTTTCTATTCCTATATGAGGAAAATTATAGAAATGTATCAATAACAGTGACATTTATTGTCACAGGGCTGTTTTTGTTTTACTATGTTGATTTTCAGAGAAACTGCAATATCATCACTGTTTAGAAAGTTACTGTAAATAGCATCCTGAAACCTTGAAATTATTTTATAATTTGAGTTTGAGATGCCACAAATTATTTCAGTAATTACTGCTTTGGGACAAAGTCTCCAACTTTATTTAAATAGGTTTAAGGAAGAGTCCCAGTTACAGTAACTAAGAGACCACAGTTGGTTAGGTTACACAACCCCATCCATATTGCTTTTGTCCCCAGATAGCATGGCCAGAAGAATCTGAAGAATTGGTAAGAGCTAATCCAGGGTTGTCGATGTGGCAACAGTTAAGGTGTATTGTTAGGAATCTAACCCCTGGTAGGATATTACATTTTTGCATCTGAGCTCCTAGAGTGTGCGGCTCTCCTTTATTTTCAGGTCTGAGCATCCCTGTCTGCTGGAATCACACCCTGATCTGTTCCCTGACATCAATTAGCGATAAATCAGGGAGTGGCATATCCATCATGTTGAGATTCTGCTGTGGTGCTTCTGGTGGTGCTGCCGACTATTCTATCCCTGTAAAGTCCTATGGGTGTATGCTTGGTTCTGCCGCAGTGCTGGGCTTGGTTTCCCAAAAGCATTGTAACACTTAGATCATCTTTCAACCATTTCAACGGAATTAAGATGATCTTAGTGCTACGATGATTTTGGGAAACCCAACCCTGGACCATTAGCCCAGGGCACTATGAGGAGTGTCTGCTGGCTCCTCACTCCAACATCATGCAGTATTAATAGCAGTCTGAGCTCCCCAGGCCCCATGCATAAGTGACTACTGAAGGCTGCAATGCCAAGCATCCTCCCTGGCTGGCCTCTCTTCCCCCTGATCTATTCCTGGATCTCCCTGGCTCCTGGAGCGTTCACACACATGGACACAAACTCTGATGACATGTGAGTCTAGAGTGTGTAAAATGGGATCATTTGGAACAGAATGTGTCAGTATGCAAACGAAGAGTTGGCATCCTATTGTTTGTGACAGTGAGTGTTATAAATAACATTGAGGAGGTGTGACTAGGGTAATGCGTTCTGGTCATGTTCATGTTATGACCATGGTTGTGGGTGCTTAAGGAAGTGTTAGCAAGAGGTTGTAGGTACGTCTTTAAAACAAATTATAGGAAGTAAAGCAGAAATAGTCACTACATTGAAAGGATAGAATATTCATCAGTGTATAAGGGCACAAGGTGAGACCCAAATGCAGACACAGGAGGCAGATGGTTGAGCTTCGATATTTATTATAGCAAACGGGGTAGGCAAAAGGCAGGTCGGGTACAGGCGAGAGTTCATAAACCAGGTCAGAGTCCAAATGGTACAAGATGATAGGCAGGCTCGAGGTCAGGGCAGGCAGATGTTCAGTAACCAGATCAGAGTCCAAATGGTACAAGACGATAGGCAGGATCGAGGTCAGGGGCAGGCAGAGTGGTCAGGCAGGCGGGCTCAGAGTCAGGACAGGCAAGGGTCAAAACCAGGAGGGCGAGAAAAGAGAGACTGGAAAAAGCAGGAGCTGAGACTCAAAAACTCTGGTTGACTTGACAAACAAGACGACCTGGCACAGAGAGACAGGAAACACAGGGATAAATACACCGGAATAATAAGTGACACCTGGAGGGGGTGGAGACAAGCACAAGGGCAGGCGAAACAGATCCGGGCGTGACAAAGTGCACCAACCTTGTGCACCATCCTTGTGCACGATACCAGTATCTCAATATGTTTTCCATGGCAAGACAGAAAACAGAAAAATGTAAAATTAAAACATGAGGTTGACCAAAACCTTTGGTCCTTTAAAAACCTGCTGTATGTTTTCTCAAATGACTGCCTCGCCTGGTTCACCAACTACTTCGCAGACAGAGTCCAGTGTGTCAAATCGAAGGGCCTGTTGTCCGGACCTCTGACAGTCTCTATGGGGTTCAAATCTTGGGCCGACTCTTCTCTGTATATATCAATGATATCGCTCTTGCTGTGGGTGATTCTTTGATCCACCTCTACGCAGAAGACACCATTCTGTATACATCTGGCCCTTCTTTGGACACTGTGTTAACTACCCTCCAAACAAGCTTCGATGCCATACAACTCCTTCCGTGGCCTCCAACTGCTCTTAAATGCTAGTAAAACCAAATGCATGCTTTTCAACCGTTTGCTGCCCACACCCACCCTCCCGCCCGACTAGCATCACTGGACGATTCTGACCTAGAATCAGAATGTGTGGACAACAACAAATACCTAGGTGTCTTGCTAGACTGTAAACTCTCCTTCCAGACTCATATTAAACATCTCCAATCCAAAATCAAATCTATAATTGGCTTTCTATTTCACAACAAAGCCTCCTTTACTCACACTGCCAAACTTACCCTAGTAAAACTGACTATCCTACCGATCCTCGACTCCGGTGATGTCATCTACAAAATAGCTTCCAACACTACTCAGCAAACTGGATGCAGTCTATCACAGTGCCATCCGTTTTGTTACCAAAGCCCCTTATACCACCAACCCCTGCGACCTGTATGCTCTAGTCGGCTGGCCCTCGCTACATATTCGTCGCCAGTGTAAGGGGTGCAAACTGGCGGCGCTTACAGCAAACAATCACCGACAAGGACATGAGGGGGAACAGAGGGTTAAATACACAACGTGTAATTGATGGGATTGGAACCAGGTGTGATGGAAGACAAGACAAAACCAAATGAAAGTGAAAAGAGGATCAGCAATGGCTAGAAGGTCGGTGACTTCGACCGCCGAACGCCGCCCGAACAAGGAGAGGGACCAACTTCGGCGGAAGTCGTGACAGTACCACCCCTCCCCCCCCCCCCGACATGCGGTTCCAGCAGCGCGCCGACACCGGCCTCGGGGACAACCCGGAGGGCGAGGCGCAGGGCGATCCGGATGAATACGGTGGAACTCCTGCAGCATAGATGGGTCCATCACGTGCTTGACCGGAACCCAGCAGGCTGTACCCCTCCCACTCCGGGCTGTACCCCTCCCACTCCACGAGATACTGAAGGCCCCTCGCCCGGCGCCTTGAATCCAGTATGGAGCAAACGGAGTACGCCAGGGCCCCCCCGAAGTCCTTTTGGCGCGTCACGTCCTGCTGAAGGTGGACACGGAAGGCTTCCCATCTTTCCTCCGTGCCCCTGAACCAGTCGTCTACCGCAGGAACCTCGGTCTGACCCTGATGCCAAGGCGCCAGAACCGGCTGGTACCCCAGTATGCACTGGAAGGGAGAGAGGTTAGTGGAGGAGTGGCGGAGCGAGTTCTGTGCCATCTCGGCCCAGGGCATGAACGCCGCCCACTCCCCCGGCTGGTCCTGGCAATAAGACGGCAGAAACCTGCCCACATCCTGGTTCACTCTCTCCACCTGCCCATTTTCTCGGGGTGAAACCCTGAAGTAAGGCTGATCGAGACCCCCAGGCGTTCCATGAACGCCTTCCAGACCCTAGACATGAACTGGCGACCCCGATCAGACACTATATCCTCAGGCACCCCATAGTGCCGGAAGACGTGTGTAAACAAGGCCTCCGTAGTCTGTAGGGCCGTATGGAGACCGGGCAGAGGGAGGAGATGGCAGGACTTCGAGAAACAATCCACAACGACCAGGATCGCGGTGTTACCCTGTGAGAGTGGAAGATCAGTCAGAAAATCCACCGACAGGTGCGACCAAGGCCGCTGCGGAACGGGTAAGGGGTGTAGCTTACCTCTGGGCAGGTGCCTAGGAGCCTTACACTGTGCACACACCGAGCAGGATGAAACATAAACCCTCACATCCTTAGCCAAGGTAGCCCACCAGTACCTCCCGCTCAAACAACGCACTGTCCGACCGATCCCAGGATGACCAGAGGAGGGTGATGTGTGGGCCCAATAGATCTACCGGTCACGAACAGCAGACGGGACGTACAGACGCCCAACGGGAAACTGGACGGGAGCCGGGTCTGCACGTAACGCCTGCTCTATGTCCGTGTCCAGCTATCACACTACCGGCGCCACCAGGCAGTAGGCGGGGAGTGGGATCCATGGGCCTTCAAGTTCTGGGAGCCTGGTTTGTAAGAAAGGGTAAACACAAAACGGGTGAAAAACATGGCCCACCTTGCCTGACGAGGGTTCAGTCTCCTCGCTGCCCGGATGTACTCCAGATTGCGGTGGTCAGTCCAGATGAGAAAAGGGTGTCTAGCCCCCTCAAGCCAATGTCTCCATGCCTTCAAGGCCTTGACAATAGCCAACAGCTCCCGGTCCCCCACGTCATAGTTTCGCCCCGCTGAGAAGGCACAGGGGCGGAGCTTCGGTGGCGTACCCGAGCGCTGAGAGAGCACAGCTTCTATCACAGCCTCGGACGCATCCACCTCCACTATGAACGCCTAAGAGGGATCCGGATGGGCCAGCATGGGAGCCGAGGTAAACAGAGCCCTCAGGTGACTAAAAGCCCTGTCCGCCTCAGCTGACCACTGCAAGCGTACCGGGCCCCCCTTCAACAGTGAGTTAATGGGAGCCGCTACCTGACCAAAACCCCAGATAAACCTCCGGTAGTAGTTGGCAAACCCTAAGAACCGCTGCACCTCTTTTACCGTGGTGGGAGTCGGCCAATTACGCACGGCTGCAATGCGGTCACTCTCCATCTCCACCCCTGAGGTGTAAATGCGATACCCTAGGAAGGAGACGGACTGTTGGAAGAACAGGCATTTCTCAGCCTTGACGTACAGGTCATGCTCCAACGCACCAGGGACACATGCTCGGCGCGTGTAGCGGAGTATATCAAAATGTCATCAATATACACCACTACACCCTGCCCGTGCAGGTCCCGGAAAATCTCGTCTACAAAGGCTTGGAAGACTGATGGAGCATTCATCAACCCGTACGGCATGACGAGGTACTCGTAGTGCCCAGAGGTGGTACTGAAAGCCGTCTTCCACTCGTCTCCCTCTCGGATACGCACCAGGTTGTAAGCGCTCCTGAGATCTAGTTTGGTGAAGAAGCGCGCCCCGTGCATTAACTCTATCGATGTGGCTATGAGCAGTAGCGGGTAACTATACCTCACAGTGATCTGATTCAGACCCCAATGACAATACACGGGGGCAGACCTCCCTCCTTCTTCTTCACAAAAAAGAAACTCGAGGAGGCGGGTGAAGTGGAGGACCGAATGTACCCCTGACGCAGGGATTCGGAGACATATCTTTTCATAGCCTTCATCTCCGCCTGTGAGAGGGGATACACATGACTCCTGGGAAGTGCAGCGTCTACCAGGAGATCTATCGCAGAATCGCCTCGTCGATGAGGTGGTAATTGAGTCGCCTTTTTGGTGAAGGCGAGAGCCAAATCGGCATATTCAGGGGAATGCGCACGGTGGAGACCTGGTCTGGACTCTCCACCATAGTAGCACCAACGGAAACCCCAAAACACCTACCTGAGCACTCTCGCGACCACCCCGTGAAAGCCCTCTGTGACCAAGAAACAGTGGGGTTATGACAAGCTAACCAGGGTATCACGGGAAAAGCAGGAGAGTCAATAAGGAAGAGTCTAATTCTCTCCCTGTGACCCCTCCTGCGTCACCATGCCCAAAGCGGTGACCTCCCTAATCAACCCTGACCCTAATGGTCGACTATCTAAGGCGTGAACGAGGAAGGGCACATACACGGGAAAAATGGGGATCCCTAAACTATGGGCTAACGCTCTATCAATAAAATTCCCAGCCGCGCCTGAATCGACGAGCGCCTTATGCTGGGAATGCGGGGAAAACTCAGGGAAAGTGACAAACACAAACATATGTGCAACAGAGGGCTCTGGGTGAGAATGTTGCCGGCTCACCTGGGGTGACGCCCTGCCTGCGCCCTGCCTGCTGCCTCGATCCCCAGAGGAACCAACCCGGCACAGACAGGCAGTGTGACCTCTGCGGCAACAGATGGTGCACGAGCTGGAACCCCATCCGGTCTCCCTGCGCACCGCCCCTCCCAGCTCCATTGGTATCGGAGAGGGGGTGCGGGAGGATGGAACCACGAGACCCCGATCTGAACGTCCGCGGGTAGCCAGCAGGTTGTCCAGCCGGATGGACAGGTCCACCAGCTGGTCGAACGTGAGGGTGGTGTCTCTGCAGGCCAACTCCCGACGGACGTCCTCGTGCAGACTGCAGCAGTAATGGTCGATCAGGGCCCTGTTGTTCCATCCCGCGACCTCCTGGGCACTCCTTGTCTCCTGCCTCAGATGGACAAGGCGTTCACCTGCCGCTCTACCATCGGGCGGGTGGTCGAAGACTGTCCGGAAACGGCAGGTGAACTCCTCAAACTGGTCCAACGCCGCATCTCCCTCTCTCCAAGCGGCTTTGGCCCACTCCAGGGCTATAAGGTCGGTGACTTCAACCTCCGAACGCCGCCCAAACATGGAGAGGGACCAACTTAGGCGGAATTCGTGACAGCCAGACCCACTGGCTCCAGGTCGTCTATAAGTCTATGCTAGGTAAAGCTCCGCCTTATCTCAGCTCACTGGTCACGATAACAACACCCACCCGTAGCACGCGCTCCAGCAGGTATATCTCACTGGTCATCCCCAAAGCCAACTTCTCCTTTGGCCGCCTTTCCTTCCAGTTCTCTGCTGCCAGTGACAGGAACGAATTGCAAATATCGCTGAAGCTGGAGACTTATATTTCCCTCACTAACTTTAAACATCAGCTATCTGAGCAGCTAACCGATCGCTGCAGCTCTACATAGTCCATCTGTAAATAGCCCACCCAATCTACCTACCTCATCCCTATATTATTTTTATTTACTTTTCTGCTCTTTTACACACCAGTATCTCTACTTGCACATCATCATCTGCTCATTTATCACTCCAGTGTTAATCTGCTAAAATGTAATTACTTCGCCACTATGGCCTATTTATTGCCTACCTCCTCACGCCATTTGCACACAATGTATATAGACTTTAATTTTTTCTATTGTGTTATTGACTGTACGCTTGTTTATTCCATGTGTAACTCCGTTGTTGTTTGTGTCGCACTGCTTTGCTTTATCTTGTCCAGGTCGCAGTTGTAAATGAAAACTTGTTCTCAACTAGCTTACCTGGTTAAATAAAGGTGAAATAAATAAAAAAATTTAAGTAAAATATTGTGTACTATATCTTGTAAAATAACGATGTTTGTTTCCAACAAAATGGGTGTTTTCCGAAAGAAGTTGATTTGGAGATGGCCTCTTTCTCTCTACTCAGAGGACCTCATGGCAAACGGGGTGGAATCATGCACTACCAGCAAAGAGCTGAAAAGTGGGGTGTGAGAGTAAACTTAAATAGTCTAGAGCAGGGGTATTCAACTCTCACCCTATGAGGTCCAGAGCCTACTGGTTTTCTGTTCTACCTGATAATTAATTGCACACACCTGGTGTCCCAGGTCTAAATCAGTCCCTGATTAGAAGGGGCCAGACTGGTCAAGGCTCACAACAACACCATTATCACAGAAACCCTAGACCCACCCTAATTTGCATACCACCCTAACAGATCCACAGATGATGCAATCTCTATTGCACTCCACACTGCCCAAAAGGAACACCTATGTGAGAATGCTATTCATTGACTACAGCTCAGCGTTCAACACCATAGTGCCCACAAAGCTCATCAATAAGCAAAGGACCCTGGGACTAAACACCTCCCTCTGCAACTGGACCTGGACTTCCTGACGGACCGCCCCCAGGTGGTGAGGGTAGATAGCAACACGCTGCCATCCAAAACACAGGAGCACCTCAGGGGTGCGTGCTCAGTCCCCTCCTGTACTCCCTGTTCACTCATGACTGCATGGCCAAGCACGACTCCAACACCATTAAGTTTGGCGATGACACAACAGTGGTAGGCCTGGTCACCGACAACGACAAGAAGGCCTAAGGGAGGAGGTCAGAGACCTGGCCATGTGGTGCCAGGACAACAACCTCTCCCTCAACGTGATCAAGACAAAGGAGATGATTGTGGACTACAGGAAAAAGAGGACCGAGCACTCCCCCAGTCTCATCGATGAGACTGTAGTGGAGCAGGTTGAGAGCTTCAAGTTCCTTGGTGTCCACATCACCAACAAACTAACATGGTCCCCTCAGAAGACTGAAAAGATTTGGCATGGGTTCTCAGATCCTGATATGGCAACTGCTCGGCCTCCGACCGCACGGTAGTGCGTACGGTCCAGTACATCACCGGGGCCAAGCTTCCTGCCATCCAGGACCTCTATACCAGGCGGTGTCAGAGGAAGCCCCTAAAAATTGTCAAGGACTCCAGCCACCCTAGTCATAGACTGTTCTCTCTACTACCACACGGCAAGCGGTACCGGAGCGCCAAGTCTAGGTCCAAGAGGCTTCTAAACAGCTTCTACCCCCAAGCCATAAGACTCCTGAACATCTAATCAAATGGCTACCAAGGCTATTTGCATTGCCCCCCCCCCCCCCCCCCCCCTTTACACTGCTGCTACTCTGTGTTGTTATCATCTATGCATATTTACTTTAATAACTCTACCTAAATGTACATATTACTGAAACTAACCGGTGGACCCGCACATTGACTCTATACCAGTACCCCCCCCCTGTATATAGTCTCGCTATTGTTATTTTACTGCTGCTCTTTAATTCCTTGTTACATATTTCTGATTCTTACTTGTATTTTCTTTTAACTGCATTGTTGGTTAGGGGCTCGCAAGTAAGCATTTCACTGTAAGGTCTAAACCTGTTGTATTCGGCGCATGTGACTAATACAATTTGATTTGATTTGATTTGACAATGAAAACATGCAGTGGAGCTGGCTTCAAGCTCCAGAGTTGAGTTTGAAGTGCTTAGAGTATAGAGAGGCGAGCCAGCAACCAGAGGGTTGACAGGAAAAATCTTGAGTTAAGTGAGCTGGCAACCGGAGGGTTGCTGGTATCAACATCCTAGATGCCATCTCCTGCTATTGTGCCATTGAGCAAGGAAATTAAACCCCACAACTGCGTCATGGGCCAGCAGTATGGCTGCCCTCTGCTCCAACCTCTACAATCTGTGTTTATGTACAGTTGAAGTCGGAACTTTGCATAAACCTTAGCCAAATACATTTAAACTCAGGTTTTCACAATTCCTGACATTTAATCCTAGTAAGACATCCCTGTTTTAGGTCAGTTAGGATCACCACTTTATTTTAAGAATGTGAAATGTCAGAATAATAGTAGATTGAATTATTTATTTCAGCTTTTATTTCTTTCATCACATTCCCAGTAGGTCAGAAGTTTACATACACTCAATTAGTATTTGGTAGCATTGCCTTTAAATTGTTTAACTTGGGTCAAACGTTTCGGGTAGCCTTTCACAAGCTTCCCACAATAAGTTGTGTGAATTTTGGCCCTATCCTCCTGACAGAGCTGGTGTAACTGAGTCAGGTTTGTAGGCCTCCTTGCTCGCACACACTTTTTCAGTTCTGCCCACAAATGTTCTATAAGATTGAGGTCAGGGCTTTGTGATGGCCACTCCAATACCTTGACTTTGTTGTCCTTAAGCCCTTTTGCCACAACTTTGCTTGGGGTCATTGTCCGTTTGGAAGACCCATTTACGACCAAGCTTTAACTTCCTGACTGATGTCTTGAGATGTTGCTTCAATATATCCACATAATTTTCCTGTCTCATGATGCCATCTATTTTGTGAAGTGCACCAGTCCCTCCTGCAGCAAAGCACCCCCACAACATGATGCTGCCACTCCCGTACTTCACGGTTGGGATGGTGTTCTTTGGCTTGCAAGCATCCCCCTTTTTCCTCCAAACATAACGATGGTCATTATGGCCAAACATTGTATTTTTGTTTAATCAGACCAGAGGACATTTCTCCAAAACGTACGATCTTTGTCCCCATGTGCAGTTGCAAAGCTTAGTCTGGCTTTTTTATGGCGGTTTTGGAGCAGTGGCTTCTTCCTTGCTGAGCGGCCTTTCAGGTATTGTTGATATAGGACTCGTTTTACTGTGAATATAGATATTTTTTTACCTGTTTCCTCCAGCATCTCCACAAGGTCCTTTGCTTTTGTTCTGGGGTTGATTTGCACTTTCCGCACCAAAGTACGTTCATCTCTAGGAGACAGAACGCATCTCCTTCCTCCTTTCTTGCATCATATTGTTTGTACAGATGAGCGTGGTACCTTTAGGCATTTTGAAATTGCTCCCAAGGATGAACCAGACTTGTGGAGGTCTACAATTTTTTTCTGAGGTCTTGGCTGATTTCTTTTGATGTTCCCATGATGTCAAGCAAAGCAAACACACTGAGTTTGAAGGTAGGCCTTGAAATACATCCACAGGTACACCTCCAATTGACTTCTCTGGAATTTTCCAGGCTGTTTAAAAAGGCACAGTCAACTTAGTGCATGTAAACTTCTGACCCACTGGAACTTTTGACTTCAACGGTATGTGTGTTTTGGAGGCGTTGTGATAAAACGGAAGTTGACCTTGTGGACAATGAAGACATTTCTTCTTCTTCTTCTTCTTCTTCTTCTTCTTCTTCTAATGGCTTTGTAATTTATTTACTGTATGCTATGTCTCATCAGCCCACAAAAGAGAGTCTGTGGGCCTTGTATGTGAACAAACTGTGTGTGTGCTTGCGTGCGCACATGAGTGTGGGGGCATGCGTTCGTGCGTACGTTAATGTGTGTGTTTGATGTGTGTTTTAAAGACACACAGGGGGCCCCATGTGGTGTGAGGCCTAATGTAGCAGGACTGTGTGCTGAGATCTCCTGGGGAGCTGTGGACACTCTGGGGAGGGATTAAGCTCAATTTTTCCACGCAACCTTGAGGACGGAGGCTTGTATGTGACACTGCTGTGAGGACACACTCTGGTTCAGCAATGCAGCCACTCACTTTCCATAAGACTTCATACAAGACATTTGTAGAAATTAATTGTTTTTCTTGGCTGTGTGAAAGGATAGGGTTTTCGTTGAGACCACAGGCCCTGCCTCCTAACAGACCCTGCCTCCTGCTTGCCCCGTATCGCCCTACTCCTTCCTCCTGTAATACTTGTTATATCTGACCGACAGTATATTACTACAACATCTCTGCCTGACTTTGTTACATGCATTTATAATCCATCATGCCTTGATTTAGATGTCCCTGGACTGTTTTATTTCTCTGATATATACCCCCATGCTGTTAAGGCGAAAGGAGAAATATGCAGGTAAATGGTCATAAAGACTGTTTGCTAAAGATACATTGATTTTTAAGAACGTGTTAATGCAACCCAAAATATATGTGTACACTGATGCTTATAACAGCTATCTTTTCCTTGGATAACATTTGGCTTCATTGTTGTTACTGGTTAGTGTTTTAGTGCTGTGATGATGAATGGGCACATTGAAGTTGATGTATGCCACTGACCTTGAAGTCTGTTCTTTGGTGAGGAGAAAATATTGCTATCTAGTTTGGAACTTTTAAGCTGTGTACTGCTTTTGCTCAGCAGAGCATGTTGTGAAGTAGAACACCACGCTGGTAAGGTATTGAGAACCATTTAAGTTGCTAAGCAGGGAGACTGTTCCAAAGCTAGTGTTACTACCACGATGACATAAGGCAGGCTGGCAGGAATTTAGGAGATTTAACTTCACCTTCGGCCGTAGCAAGGTCAGGCATAGCATGCCAATGGCACTTTTTACAAGCTCCCACTTAAAATAGCAGGTGACAGTAAACTAACATTATTGCAAGTATGACTCCCTCTGCCTGTTTCCTAGCAGCACAGACCAGTGATCAACATTCAGGAATCTCCTAGGAAATTAAAAACTGTAATTATTTGACAGGATTGTGTTTGAGAGACACCATATTTCTTCCCATGGTCTCTTCTGGGACAAGTGGCTAGTAACATATGATGGTGCCCGATTAACTGAAGCAGAGAGAGCGATGGAGAGTCAGAGGGAGAGTTAAGCGAGAGAGAAGAGACAACCAGTGGCTGAAACAAGGAGAGAGACAGGGAAACTGTGAGCAATGAGAAAGAGTTACAGCCCTACTGGGTTCTGGTCTTGACAAATGGCTGGTTTTAGTGTCCATAGGTGCTAGGCCAGGTTGCCGTCGTCGCTGCCTCCCAGCCGTCCTCAGGGTCGCACAGGGAGAATAGACTTTCCACATAAAGGAGCAGGTCCTCTTTTCGTGCCTTATGTTAAACATTTACAGAGAAGTGGCGTCTTCTTTGATCCCACAAGTCATTAGTGTCTATGATTGATTTCATCTGTGCTCCTCTTTTCTCATCCAATGCCAAAGCGTGTAACGATGGGGTGATATAAAGAGATACTGTTATACGCCAAAACTAGGGCTCAATTTACATTATATGACGTACAACTACAGCACTAAAGAGTCAAGACATTAAACTATCCTCATATACAGCATGCTAACCCTTCCCAGTCTACACTAATTTCCTTTCACTGTCCCAAAATGAGCTTTTTATTTGTTGCGCTGTCAAGGGCAAACCGGGACTGAAACGCTAAGCTAACCATCTGGTCCTCGTTGTCTAACAGTGGGAAGCCAAGGGAAGACCACAGAACATGAGCAAGACGAGACCATACAATGGTCTTCTCAGCAGAAACAGCAGGTCAGGGCACCATTTTGCCATCATCAGCCTTCATCTTGCTAATGCAACTCCTTTGTGGGTGAATGGATGTGTTTGTTAGCACTGAGCAGCAAATTATTCTCATCCGTCATTGTCCTAGTGCTTAAAAAAATGTAATGAGGACTCCAATAAGCAGAATGGTCCCTTTCAAGTTGCTGGAAGGGGCTAATGTACTCGGTCGGGTCGCCCAGCAGTACATTTTAACATCACAAAAAAACTGTGGTGGACATAACTCATGTGATTTACTTCTGTTTCCTGTCATGAAAAGGACAATTTGGAACACAAAGGAAAACCACAAAAACAGAAACATGGAAAAACTTGGCTCAGCACCCATGATCTTGTACAATGTTTGAACAGCGTTTTGTGTGCATGCGGTCACAGCACGTTCAAGGTCAGACCCTTAACAACATGGTGTCAAGTCGTACATTTTGGATCACACACAGAGAGAACACAGTTCTTCTTTAACACCAGTGACGTGTCACACCATGCAGGGTTCAAAGGTCATCAGAAGACATTTCAGGGTATAAAGTTACACCTTCCCCAGGGGAACACACTGTTCACTCTGTCATAAACACTGGTTAAAACAGAACAAACCTTGTGCTCAATGATGGTAACTGTTTGAGGCCTTCTGGCTGAATTTTCTCTGTTTTATACACTAATGAAGTCCTGTATGTTGTTCACTTTACATTCTGTCTGATACATGGTGGTCCTCACAAAGCCGGTTCATTGAGCTACAGCAATTGTCTGACCAGCCAAGAGCAAACGATGCAAAGTGAAACTAGAAGTGGAGGTGACAGATGTTGTTAGATTGTTCTTCAAATGGTTTGGCCTATTGACCCTGTTGGAGCTTTTTGAAGGTATTCTGCTTCACCAGGTTAGAGAGGGCACATCTGCTGTTTCCCTTTGTGAATGGAGGAAATTCCTCAATGGTCAAGCCTATCAAATATCCCTCATGTGCAGAGTTAAATTAACTGTATTACAAAGCATGCTACTCAAACAGCCGTACCTGTGATCGCGAACTGTTGGTACGGTGTGCGAGTCATTAGGTATGCTACCATGCATTAAACATTTATTGTTGCTAAATTGAAGTATGATAATCCAGTAAGCTGTGTCCTTCTGAAAGGGAATAAATGATTTTCAGCTGTATTGACGTTGTTGATCTACTGTAGGTCTCATTACTTGGTCATTCACTAGAAGTCCAACAACAGAGAACATTTTGGTAAAACATGAGGCATATGGATGAGGTCTCTGTCAAAGCCATATTCTGTACCAATACGGTACAGTACATAAACATGACCCTGTTTGTCCCACTGAAAAACTGCACAGTGTAAAGCCCCTGTAAAACGGTAATAAAATGTATATTTTCCTAATGTAACCGAAAGATCCAATCAGTCCCCCAAAAAACCCGAAAGCCCTGTAAATGGCTGTTTATTTTTGCTGTTCATGCCCGCCCCATGTGGTTCCAATGAGATCCAATGAATTTCCACAAAAATCAGATGGGGTTATCTTTTGTAATACACCTTGTCATTTTCACCCCCTTTTTCTCCCCAATTTCGTGATTACAATCTTGTCTCATCACTGCAACTCCACAACAGGTTCAGGAGAAGCGAAGGTCAAGTCATGTGTCCTCCAAAACATGACCCGCAAAGCTACACTTCTTAACACTCGCTTGCTTAACCCGGAAGCCAGCTGAACCAATGTGTCAGAGGAAACAACATTCAACTGATGACCGCAGTCAGCCTGCAGGCGCCCGGCCAAGGAGTCGCTAGAGCATGATGAGCCAAGTAAAGCCCCCTCCAGCCAAACCCTCTCCTAACCCGGGCGACGCTGGGTCAATTGTGCACCGCCATATGGGACTCCCGGTCACGGCCACGATTGAAACCCAGGCTGTAGTGACACCACAACACTGCGATGCAGTGCCTTAGACCGTTGCGCCACTCGGGAGGCCCAAGATAAAGTTCATTTTGGTGCTTTTTCAGGCTGTGTAATCTTAGGCACTTCTGATAGTGGATTTACAGTTCTTACTGTCATTTGACTGACCTACTCCTATAGAACTAATTGACAGGGTATGGAGCCAGGATTGGCTTGTGTATCTTTTACACAGGGACATTAATATGGCTTAAGGGCTAACCTTACAGGGAGAAATCATTCCCATATGACCTAATGTCCATACCATGGTGTGCAACCAGGGTTGGGTGCATAGAGCTGTCTTGCATCATCATTATTGGGTATCAAACCCCTTCAGTTCACACACGGGTCCGCTTACAGGCCACTTCAGCACTCTGGCGAAAAATGCTTTGCTTTAGGTTTTTACAAGCAACTATAATGTGGTTATGAAATCCCATCCTATGATTTCTTGACCGTTTTCAGAGTGGATGTAGGCTATAATAAAGTGAAGCCGGTAGCGACAGTGAGAGACGACACTATAATAATTGTGTCTCTCAGAGCGGAGACACTGTGTAATATATAGATGTTCGTATTGTTAGAATGTTTGCTGATGGTTTCCACATGGCCCTAAGCACAGGGAGAGAGAGAGAGAGAGACTTATGGGGGGTGGTGGGGAGAAGCGGATCCGTCCCTCTCCCTGGTTTGAATTTGTTTCTGTCACAAGCAGATGGGTGGTGAGCGGCTTCATTAATCCTACTCCTCTAGGATTAGACAATTAGTCGCCTTAATTGAAGTTTAAAGACTTTAATGAGTAAAAAAAAAAAAAATCTCCCCCTCTACCAGTTGAAGCAGTTAACGTATGCTGTCCCCAGACTTCACTGAAATGAATAGCTCTGTCATGTGGGATTGGCACGTTCGACAGACTGATCACTTTCACATTGACCATGGGAGTGTGTGAAACTGTGGCTGTGTTGTATTTCACTGCTGTAAGATCTAATCATCAACAATAACAGACATGTGGTTGTTAAAGCATACAGGTAATTTATGGGAATCCTCAGAAATTCATTAGATTTGAGTGCACATTAACGCAAGCTATAATTTGAGGCTTTATGCAACTGTCATTTGTATTGTCTTGTGTCTGAGGGGAATGTATCTTCTGGTAAATCGATGGATCAGCTTCTAATCTAGGCCCTGTAAAACTACAGTTCAAAAAAGACTCAAATGGATGGTGTAATGATATAAACGTTAAAGAGGAATCCTCATCCTCATAAACAAATGACTGTATTTGTCTACTTGGCCACATATAGGGAAACACCTAAAAACCTATTGTGTATGCAGAAGTATTTGTAAAAGAGAGAGAGGTGGTAAGCAGAATGGAGAGAAGTTGATAGGCAAAGGGAAAATAACAAAACCCTATCCTAGCCTGCATACAGGTGTTAATATGAGAAAAGAGTCTGTATGTCTCAGCCAGCCTGCTGTTAGTTCTACTGTATTAGCATGGGGCTCCCTGGAATCTCATTCTGCTTAGATGTGCAGCACAAAATTATGTTGATGGCTGTGGATTTGTCTCGCTTGCATGCAAATATCAGACGAGGATTTTATAATTAAATGACAATGACAAAAATATAACAAAATACATTATACTGTATAGCTACATATGACAGTCATATGATGCAAGTTGTGCTATGCTGTAAAAACCTCCCACATGTTTCTCGTTTGACCAGCTGTTTTCAGCAACAGGTATTGATGATTTGGTTGTCATATTGGCAGATTTGCTAGCAACAAATTATTTGGCTTCTTGATAAAATAATTTAGATGTTGAAAGATAATGATTAAATAATTCCACTCTGAAACCATATAATTGTATGAAATTGATAAGAATCATAAAACTATAATCTGATGATGTGTGGAGTGTTAGTCAGAATTAGAACAAGGACCTTTTGTTATTTTTTAGTATGTAAACAGGGTGCAAGTGTGAAACAAATAATAAGAGGAGCTATCGACAGACAAGCTGGACTACTGTTGTCACGATCGTCGTTAGGAGAAAGAGAGGAGGACCAAGATGCAGCATTCATTTTAATCGAGTATTCATTTTAATCGAGCATTCATTTTAATCGAGTATTCATTTTAAATCGAGTATTCATTTTAATCGAGTATTCATTTTAATCGAGTATTCATTTTAATCGAGTATTCATTTTAAATCGAATACTTGAACAAAACAAAAACAAAAAAACAACAAACAAACGACAACGAAACAGTCCCGTAACGTGAACACAGAAAAACAGGAACAGGAACAATCACCCACAACGACAAAACAGGCTACCTAAATATGGTTCCCAATCAGAGACAATGACTAACACCTGCCTCTGATTGAGAATCATATCAGGCCAAACACAGAAACAGACAAACTAGACATACAACATAGAAAGCACACTCAGATCACACCCTGACCAAACAAAACATATAAACATACAAAGCAAACTATGGTCAGGGCGTGACAACTGTGTTCCTTACAGGACATTCTGTCTCCACCCGTGGAGGGCAGAAACTGTTAGGCTTGCAGAGAATTATGAAACATGTTGCAGATTAAACAATGTATCTGTATAGTGGAAAAACGCAGACTGTCTGAGAAAGGCGTAGCTTAAGATTTGAACTTGTATGTATGTGCGTAGGATACCTTCTGTTTGTGTGTGAAGGTATGTGCGTAAAGAGCCAGTATAAAATTGATGTTTTTGTATTTGGGCGTCAGAACGTTCTCGTGAATAAACACTTTGATTTTTGTAAGCTGGGACTCTTGTCTGCTACATTCAAACAGAATCTTACAAACTTTGGGTTGCAGACTGAGTAGATGAATTGAAGTTTATGAACATTGATAACAAAATTCTCATAACACTTCTAAACTAGTGTTTGATTTGCAATGTGATCTCCTCCACTGTAAGGAACAGTGTGAGTGTCCTGACGAGAAATAAACATTTCTATGCCAGGCGGAATTGTCTATCATCAGCTCATTGTTATGGATGTATCTAAATGTTACTAGAAAACATCTCAAAGACGGAATCTGCATTAGGGGAAACAGCGCCACTGTCTGCCCCAGCACCTTTATTATTGTTTTTATTTTGTGGTCGAAACAGAGGTGTGCCAAGCCTAACATACACTTCCAAGTATCTTTCCATTGTACCACCACTGAAGCTGAACTAAGCTGTAAGTGATATGATTAATGACATCCATAATCTTGTCCAGATGATAATCTTATAGTAGTAGAGCCAGGTAAGGAGCAAATGGGTTTTCTAGAGATGGGGAAAGGGTGTAGCTGTCACTGACATAGCGCAGTGATCAGTCTCTGGCAGTCATCAGCTTGGTTTTCTGGGAGAGGAGGAGGCCCGGCACTCTCACTAGTGGAACTGTCACTATTCTCAAGGTGAGGAAGAAGAGGAGGAGCAAGGCCACTATCATTGCCGGGGCCGGGTCTGGAAGGACTGGAAGGCTGCTAGTGCTAGCTGCTGCATGAGGCCTACTAGCTTCCACCTGCCATGGTGTTTTGTCAGTTGAGGACAAGGTGATAGCTTTGCTGATGTGCTAATTTGGCATGAGCTTGATCAGATAAAGTTTTTTTGCAGTGTTTTTGTGCACCACTTGGTTTTGACTTTTGTTCATCCATCTTGAACAACACACTCACTCTCCATCCGAGTCCGACCTGATTCACCAAACGTTTTGGAACTTAATAGCCAATTAGTTGAGACCGAGGCAGGCTGCCCCTGGCGCCTCTGAGAAATTGGCTAATTAGATGGATGATAAATAATTTATTTAAAAAAAATCTCTGTGGGATGAAGGGTGCATGGGCCCACAGAGCTCATGGACCTCCCTGCCTTGCGGGGGCTGCGGAGGTTTCTGCTACAGCTTTGATGCAAGTTATTTACTAGAGCAACATTATTTCAGCATCAAGCTGTCTTCATTAGGGTTTCTTTATTGAGTAGTGATGCTATCCAATTCAGCTTCCAAATAACTTTCATATTTATCTTCATGTCAGGGGCTCAAGCACATCAGAAATTGATTGAGTGATATAACAGTGACAGCTTGAGTTGTAGCACTTTGACTTAGTTCTACTATAAACCAGCCTTATCTTTTTTTTGTTGGATTGTGAGGGGATAATGTTTTTATGAGGGATCGCTCTGCACCCTTAACTTGACCCAGATAGACCCTGCTGGATATACAGTAGGTTACTCAGGGGTTTGAGTTCTCTCCTAAAACAGAGACAGAGAGAATGTTTATCTATTATCTTTACATGTATCCAGCTGGAATCTGCCCTGTGTCAAGAAGCACAAACAATGTTTTTCAGTTGATCTAATTGAACTACCTCATCATTTGGCAAAGCTATATCTTTCCCTCTTTTCTTTTAGCAGTAATTAGCATTTAGCTTATGTGTGGAAATGTCTTTGTTGGATGTTTTGTACTATAAGTGTGTTTACCTTTTCCATAGAGAGTTTAGTTAAAATTACAAAATTGTTTTTAGCAAGCAAGAAGCTTTAAGTACACAAATATTTTCAAATGAAATATATTATTCATTTGAAACAAGAGGACCTTTTGTCAGTTCTGTCATGTGTTTAAAAGTAGGTAAAGCAAGAGGCCATCTTGACTTTATTCATATCAATGTAAAGTATGCTTGATGAACCCTAACACATCCACCCAAGACTAACTCAAGACACTACTAGTATGTAGCCTACAAATAATGCTGGCAATGACTGTCTAATCTGCTGCACACAGTTTCCACAAGACTCACAGGACTGGCTGGTGTGTTAGAGAGAGGCCTGCTTGAGATCTAGGGCAAGTCTACTATGTCTGCAAATTAAGCTTTTAATGAATGTGTATGAAGCTTTGAAGAGCAATTAATTACCCAACACCCACTCCCTGTCCAGAAACATGAATAAACTGCATGTCTTTGTTTTGCCATTGTGTTGAAGGAAAGGTTTATTTCAACATGCAAATAAATAATTCATAAATTAGATACGTAGGGTTGCATTTAATATATGGTCAAAAGTTTGGACACACCTACTCCTTCAAGGGTTTTTCTTTGCTGCATCAGATGACCTGGCCTCCACAATCCCCTGACCTCGACCCAATTGAGATGGTTTGGGATGAGTTGGACCGCAGAGTGAAAGAACCAACCAACAGGTGCTAAGTATATGTGGGAACTCCTTCAAGATTGTTGGAAAAGCATTCCTCATGAAGCTGGTTGAGAGAATGCAAGCGTGTCATGCCCTGATCTGTTTCACCTGTCCTTGTGATTGTCTTCACCCCCTCCAGGTGTCGCTTATTTTCCCCAGTGTATTTATACCTGTGTTTCCTGTCTCCGTGTCAGTTTGTCTTGTATGTTTCCAAGTCAACCAGCAGTTTTCCCATTCTCCTGCATTTTCCATTCTCCTTTTTCTAGTCCTCCCAGTTTTGACCCATGCCTGTTTCTGGACTTTGTACCCGCGTGCCTGACCATTCTGCCTGCCGCTCTGTACCTCCTGGACTCTGATCTGGTTTTGACCTTTTTGCCTGTCCACGACCAGTCTCTTGCCTACCCCTTTGGATTAATAAACATTGTAAGACTCAACCCATCTGCCTCCTGTGTCTGCATTTGGGTCTCGCCTTGTGCGTTGATGACAGCTTTGCACACTATTTATCAAGGCAAAGGGTGGCTACTTGAAGAATCTCAAATGTAAAATATATTCTGATTTGTTTAACACTTACGAATTCCTTTGGCCCGACAATCTAGGGGGGATGGTAATGGGACCCGTAACACAACTCACGCAAATTATAACAGTGACAAAATAACGGTGAGAACGCAATAACACAGACAACTTAATTACCGTCAAACACTCAGGGTTTATTTCTAAACACACAGTAAAGGGGGGCAGGAAAAAAGGGGCTGAGCTGGACCCAAGGAAAGAAATAAGTATTCAAAAATACCCCTAAGTTAGACTAGCGTACTTCACCAACAGCTAACTAACCAAAAATACAGTGGGTGGTCCGCCCAGTGTTTTTAACAAAGTTTACCTATGGGTAGTGTATGCCCATTTTTCCCACCATCAATCAAACACAATAACCAAAAACAATACTCACAGGTAGTGACATGTAGATGCAAAACCCCACAATGGCTCTACAGACATATGGCATTTACAGAGAGATTGAGCTGTAGAGAACACAACTGACAGGGTTTTTAAACCAAGGGAAAGGGAATGTGATTGGGTAGGAGAAAAGGAGCAGGTGTCTTCTGATTAGCGACTGATTGAGGAATGATGATTGTCACCTGTGAGTTTATTTATTTATTTATTTCACCTGTGAGTAGGGGAGAAGGAAAACAAAAATACACACAGGATACACACAGAATTCTTGTATCCGTAACAAACACTTTTTTGATTCTACATGATTTAATATGTATTATTTTATGGTTTTGATGTTTCACTATTATTCTACAATGTAGAAAATAGTAAAATTAAGAAAAACCCTGGAATGAGTAGGTGTGTCTAAACTTTTGACTGGTAATGTATAAATCCCCAGGTTTTCCAGAAATCCTGGTCAGAGGTTTCTGACTTATTCCCACCTGATCCTGGGACTATTACAACCAGGATTTTTGGAAAATTCACAGGTTTTTGAAAGTAACCAGAAATGTGCAACCATAGAGCAGTTGTGAAAGTAACGAGGTAGAAATACTTCGTTACTGTACTTAAGTAGTTTTTGGGGGTATCTGTACTTTACTTTACTATTCATATTTCTGTCGGCTTTTACTTAAACTTCACTACAACAATTAAAAAATATATACATTTACTCCGATACATTTCCCCCGACACCTTCGTTACTCTCTACAAAATCAGATCAATCTAAAGCTGGAAGAAAATCGAACATCGGCGAGTCGGCACACTCATGCGTGAACTTGTTTTGCTAGGCAGCAGGAGACAACATGCAGAGTTGATCCAATCTTCATCAGTTTGGGCAAATCCAAGGATCCTAAAGTGTAAACCCGACCCACCGGCAGCCTGTTCCTTGCAAAACAATCATCCACTCAGCAGCACTTTGCCCAAGGGTGTCCGAAATCGCACGATCATGTCTGATATCGCTCTACCACCACCTCCTGATGAGGACGAACACCCTTGGCTGTATCTAAAATACACGTTTTCTTTTCTCAGAATGAAGGATTCATATTAACGGATGAGATGTCTGTTATGTTTACCAAAAGTTCAGGAAATACTAGCGTTCAACAACTCGCCGTTGAATCTAAAATAACACATTGAGGTAAGTCTACTGTTAGCACGCTAATTAGCATTCTAGCCAACATTAGCTAACCTAACTAGCCCACATTTTCTAATGCAACAAGCAGTGTTAGTTGATGCTAGCTAATCCTCTACCTAAATAGTTCACTATCTAATAGCTACCTACTTTAGCTGGCTAAAATGTGCCCAGATTCATAAGCTTTGTTAGCTAACTCTATCTAACTAAACTGACACGCGCTAACTAGCTAGGTTGTTAACAAGCTAGCTAACTGATAGTTTCCGAATCTGGGCCCATTTTAGTCAGCTAATGTTTTCTCCAAACACCTGGTCAACCAGCTAGACAACTAATGTTAGCTTTCGAATTTTAGCCAACACCCAGTTAGCTAGCCATTTTATTCCCTGTGTTTGTTGATACAGTTTTTCTTACCTTGCTAATTACTGTAGACTTAAGTTATTGACGTAACCAAATAGCTAGATCAATTAACATCATTTTTTCTCATTGTAATATTAAATGGTGGTCACAAACTCACTTAACTAATGTTGTTTATAGCTTTAAAATTAGGATCCTATACCTGAAGTATTTGGTGATGGTAGTTATCTAAGTAACTGTCTTTCTCTCTTCCTTTTCTTCTTCTTTCAGAGAAAACATGTACACCATCTTAAGAAGTATGGAGAACTGACGGCAAACACACTGAAGAGAAAACATGCCCCTAAAACTCCCTCCACTATCAAGCAGAGCACATTACTGAAGACAGTGTCTCAAAAATGTGGTCCAAGAGCTCCAACTATTCGCTGTTGTAGAACAAGAACCGTTCAGAGAGGTTGTCCAGGATCTGCAGCCTAACTCAAAGATTTTATCAAGACCCACACTGCGCTCCAGGGTTGATGAAGCCTCCAAGGAAATGAAAAAGAAGGTGACTGAGGCCATGAACAGACAGAGTTGACCACATCGCCACCACCACCAACTGCTGGTCTGCAAGAAGACAGAGAAGACGGATCTTCATTGGTGTTACAGCCCACTGGATAGACCCTGACAGTCTCAACAGACGCTCTGCAGCCCTGGCCTGTAAGCGGTTGAGAGGTTTGCATACCTTTGATGTGTTGGCAGGCCCCCTAACTGACATTCATTCTGAGTTTGAAATCTGGGTTAAGATTGTGAGAACAACAACAGACAACTTCTCTAACTTCTTGAAAGCTTTCCAAGTTTTTGGAGAAGATGAAAACAACGAGACAGTGGAAGCAGTGGGTGGTGAAGCAGCTCAGCCAGGACAGGGAGATGGTGAAGAGGAACAAGAGGAGAGTGAAGAAGTGGAGTTTGTTCATGTGGCAATGATCCTGAATGAAGATGATGGTTGTGAGTACCAGCTGCCGAAGCACTAGCACTGTGCTTGCCACCTACTCAACTTAGTATTTACAGTCGATGCCCTGAAAGCAACATCCAGTGAGGCTTACAAAAAAATGTCCTGTTCAACATTTGGCAAGTGCCAAGCACTTTGGAACAAATGCAGAAGATCCACACTTGCGACCTCCAGCTGCTGCACCCGAAAGCTACAAGGTGGAACTCCTCAATCATGGTTGTAGAAAGACTCCTGAGGATCGTCAAAGGCAAAAGAGAGGCGGCAGTCAGAGTTCTCTGCACAGACTTTGAGGTTCCAATGTAAGTAAAGATTATGTATTATGTTGTCACAATTTAAGGTCTTGAATTTTTGGTCCATTTTTAAAATAACATCAGAAATACAGTGTAGAGATTCTTAATGTTGTAAATGACTATTGTAGCTGGAAACGGCAGATTGTTTTATGGAATATCTACATAGGCGTACAGAGGCCCATTATCAGCAACCATAGAGAGAATACAGTAGACGGCACACGTCAAACGTGTGATTTATGACCCTATGTCATGGGTCACGTGTGTATGCCCATATAAGGACATCCTGACAGGAAGTTCTCACGTGCTCTAGGGAGTGCCCATATATGGGCATCTTGTGGTTAGTTTCTCACACTTTAGAGTGAGTGTTAATTTATGCATATAGTGCATCTGTTCCTTTGAAGCTGTCGTGATGATTAATGTGTAGAGACCTCGTTGAACTGGGGGATGTGTTTGAAAAGAGTATGGCCCCCACCCTGTTGTAGTGACCTTAGGGCTGTTGTCTATGAAACAGGAATATCCGGGGGTATAGGGGGCCAGATGCATTATAAATATACCCCAGAACACCACAAGTGCCTACGATAAACCACTAAAGAATTTAAACATGGATTTTGTGATCAGTGACACACCCTTGTTGACTGTATAACAAAGGAAGCAGGACCTCGGTTGAAACATAGAGAAAGGTCCGAGTATAAACTATCAATATATGATGCGCCAAAAAAGAGGTTTCTAAATATGTATAGAACCCAAATACCTCCCGCAACTGCGCTGAAAGATCAAGTGTTGATGTCTAATGGACAGCTGTGGGGTTATCTGTTTGATTACCCGGCCTGTAGAGTGAAACTCTATACCGTAGCCGAAGGAGAAGAATATACAGACCAGACATTCGGAGTGGACTACGGGCTTGAAGACTGGCAGGTGTTTCGCAAGGTGGTGTGTCCCGAACTGAGAGTTATCACAAAGGGGTATAGCTTGTTTACGGGCTACGAGACCCGTTGGGAAGATGCCCCTGACTCCTCAGGAAGAATATTTCATAGGTTGAAAATACAAAGAAAGAATGGACTTCCATGTGGGTGCGTGGAGTTCTATATCAGCAATGAGAAAATCCGCAACGGCATCAACAGGGATGGTGGCCTGACTGGGGAATTTAGGTTGCGTATGCTTATTCCTTTTAAAAGTTGGTATATAATGGAATTGAGCATGTTAGAGTTAGTGGATGCTGTTTTTGTACAGAGCCAACAATAGCAGAGCATTGTTCGGCTAAGAAAGTGCATGATATATACGGATCCTAATGATTATGATTCAAAGGAACCCCAAGAAGGGTCATCCTCAGAAGGATCCTAAGGATTATGATTCAAAGGAACCCCAAGAAGGGTCATCCTCAGCCCCCGAAGAAAACTAAGTAAGTGGCTGCTACGTTAACCACGCCCCGATACCAAAGGACTGGTTCAACAATAGAAGGAGTGCCCTTAAAGCCTCCGGTTCTTCATTTCAGCTATACCATGGATATTCATATACCAAACCAGGACTCCGATACGTCATGGGTACCAGAACCTAAGTACTCTATGCATCACAGGCCTCCACTCTACTCCCCCCAGGCAAGCCCCCCGACACCCCCTACATGTACACCCCCTGAGGATGTGTTTGATGGGGTGGTCAGTACTATTTTTATGAACACCATCAAGGCCTCTGTAGCCGCACTTTTAGACGTGGTGATTGGAGAGTATATAAGAGAAAAATGCATCGGTTGTGAGATCAGTCACCCCAGCCAACGACGACATCCGTGTTTATTTGACCCACCCCGGTACTACTTCTTCAACCATTTTGAGAAGCTGGTGAAAAGACTGTGGTCCAGCCGCTTTATATCTTCGGTGGTCAGAGCCCTGGAGTCTATGGATCTTGTGCCGTCTATTCCCAGAGTTTACGGGGTAGCCGAGGCTTTCCTACATGAACTGAAGGAGGCGATCTACATCCACGAAAAACTCAAAGAAATCCGGCACACACTCGTGGACGACAACAAATAAAAGGACGCTTTGGTGGCTGATGTGATGACTTTCTGGCTCAATAAACCCCAAGAGAGCGAGTAACAATACATATTTTTTATTTAGATGTAATTCAATGGGTAACTATATGCATACAATGTTCGAGAGAATAAATACATTTTTTCTTTTGAGAGAACTTACAAATGTCATGCAGCAAATTATTGAAAATAAAGTGAACAATGTATCGTTCTACACAACCCACAATACATGGGCTAATGTGCTATAAATGAGGCAAATCATGAATCATGTAATACATACGGGCGATAGTCTACAATGGACACAACTGGTATCCCGTCTTGTGGATGATTCTGAAGAACTAGAAACATCCTTGTCTAAGATTTTACTTTATTTGTCTGAAACACCGTTTAATTGTAACATGTATCATATTTGTTGTTTATATACTTATATAACGGATGTGTGTGTTTTAAAAATTCAGTGATACAAGCCTGTAAATGTAAACCAAATATACAAGGTGTTGCATGCATGGATCGTTGAGAAAACGGGGACTAGTATCCTGCTACGTATCCTGAATTGTCTGTATACCTAATACTTAATGTTTGCAAAAATAAAATTCAAAATAAATGATATGTTGTCGTTATTTGAAAGGGGCTCATTAACGTTATTGTACATCAGAGAGGCAAGAAGGATGGCGGAGCAGATGTTGAAAAACATTTATTATACCCCCTCTAACCCAGGGTCTTATGGGGGTTAAGAGCGGCTCCAGAGAGCTATAGCCGAAGAAACAGGTAGCAGGTATCATGGAACACAACGGATTCTACTTGACGCTTCCCAGTAATGCGTCTGCACATACAGTGGGGCAAAAAAGTATTTAGTCAGCCACCAATTTAAGTGCAAGTTCTCCCACTTAAAAAGATGAGAGAGGCCTGTAATTGTCATCATAGGTACACTTCAACTATGACAGACAAAATGAGAAAGAAAAATCCAGGAAATCACATTGTAGGATTTTTAATGAATTTATTTGCAAATTATGGTGGAAGATAAGTATTTGGTCAATAACAAAAAGTTTATCTCAATACTTTGTTATATACCCTTTGTTGGCAATGACAGAGGTCAAACGTTTTCTGTTAGTCTTCACAAGATTTTCACACACTGTTGCTGGTATTTTGGCCCATTCCTCCATGCAGATCTCCTCTAGAGCAGTGATGTTTTGGGGCTGTTGCTGGGCAACACAGACGTTCAACTCCCTCCAAAGATTTTCTATGGGGTTGAGATCTGGAGACTGGCTAGGCCACTCCAGGACCTTGAAATGCTTCTTACGAAGCCACTCCTTCGTTGCCCGGGCGGTGTGTTTGGGATCATTGTCATGCTGAAAGACCCAGCCACGTTTCATCTTCAATGCCCTTGCTGATGGAAGGAGGTTTTCACTCAAAATCTCACGATACATGGCCCCATTCATTCTTTCCTTTACACGGATCAGTCGTCCTGGTCCCTTTGCAGAAAACAAGCCCCAAAGCATGATGTTTCCACCCCCATGCTTCACAGTAGGTATGGTGTTCTTTGGATGCAACTCAGTATTCTTTGTCCTCCAAACACGACGAGTTGAGTTTTTACCAAAAAGTTATATTTTGGTTTCATCTGACCATATGACATTCTCCCAATCTTCTTCTGGATCATCCAAATGCTCTCTAGCAAACTTCAGACGGGCCTGGACATGTACTGGCTTAAGCAGGGGGACACATCTGGCACTGCAGGATTTGAGTCCCTGGCGGCGTAGTGTGTTACTGATGGTAGGCTTTGTTACTTTGGTCCCAGCTCTCTGCAGGTCATTCACTAGGTCCCCCCGTGTGGTTCTGGGATTTTTGCTCACCGTTCTTGTGATCATTTTGACCCCACGGGGTGAGATCTTGCGTGGAGGCCCAGATCGAGGGAGATTATCAGTGGTCTTGTATGTCTTCCATTTCCTAATAATTGCTCCCACAGTCGATTTCTTCAAACCAAGCTGCTTACCTATTGCAGATTCACTCTTCCCAGCCTGGTGCAGGTTTACAATTTTGTTTCTGGTGTCCTTTGACAGCTTTTTGTTCATGGCCATAGTGGAGTTTGGAGTGTGACTGTTTGAGGTTATGGACAGGTGTCTTTTATACTGATAACAAGTTCAAACAGGTGCCATTAATACAGGTAACGAGTAGAGGCCAGAGGAGCCTCTTAAAGAAGAAGTTACAGGTCTGTGAGAGCCAGAAATCTTGCTTGTTTGTAGGTGACCAAATACTTATTTTCCACCATAATTTGCAAATAAATTCATTAAAAATCCTATAATGTGATTTTTTTGGATTTTTTCCCCTCATTTTGTCTGTCATAGTTGAAGTGTACCTATGATGAAAATTACAGGCCTCTCTCATCTTTTTAAGTGGGAGAACTTGCACAATTGGGGGCTGACTAAATACTTTTTTGCCCCACTGTATATATATATATATATGAATAACCAAAGTTCGAATTATACAACCAATTTTCCAAAGCCTATAGAGTTATCAGAGGCCTGGGAAGTAGGTCTCAGCGAGATTACATACCCCCATAGTTGGTATAATATCAAGGATAAGAACCGTGATTTTTATTGCAAAAAGATATCGGAACCCCCCAAACTTTTAAAGCTTAGAAAAGGGTTCTATAGAACATTTCGACAGGATCATCTCAGAGTTGAACGAACTCCTAACCCTGAACAATATGGAAATACTCTTGAACTACAACCCTATTCATAAACGTGTACAAATCTCAGGGGCTGCTGATGGGGGTATAAAGACCAGCGGTAATTTAGCCTACATGTTGTTCCAATAAATGGACGTATGTGAGAGAGAAATTATTCCCATTCCCTGCGGATATACATGCAGGGTTTTACAACATGTTTGTGTATACCGATATCATATCCTATCAAAGGGTAGGAGACAGTTATGTGCCCCTCCTGAGAACAGTTCATCTAGAGGGAAAGGATGGTGATGTAGTCACTGTTAACTATGACAAGCCACACTACGTACCTGTAAGCAAGAAATATATTGAAAACATTCTGGTTGAGCTTAAAATGGATCAGAATAAAAATATCGAATTTACTTTTGGTAAAACGATTGTAAAACTCCACTTTAGACCCACCAAAACCTCTCTACATATCTAATATATTATTAGTATTATAGATATATATTTTGTAGAAACATAATACAAATAAATTAAAATGGTTATGGAACACAACCACCATCTCGACCCTAACCGATTTGTCTCATACTATGTTGATCAAGTGGTTATCGGATTACCCGGCTATCACGGATTCCCGACCATGTACGGTTTGGAGATAGGAGGCATATTTCGTAACCTCTTTAGGATGTTTTTACCGTTTATGGAGAGATGCCTCAGCATAGCCAAACCACATTTAAAATCAGCGACTAAAAATATTGTAAGTGAGGTTGTAGCCAAGGGCGTTATCAGATGCCGAGCATCAAGAAGGCCCGGGGCTTATGATGTTGTCTCGAAGACCAAAAAAGAGACCTCCGGGTATAAGGCGCAGGCCAGCCCCTAAAAAGCGGAGGTTAACCGTTACAAGAAACTCAGTAAGTCAAAGACGAGGTAAAGTGAGGAGGTCTGGACCAAAAACAGCAAAAGGAATACGCTGGGGTATTTTCTAAAAGAACAAGCAACATGGCTCTTTTACACCGTATGTCCTCTGAAGCTATAAAGACAGAGCTCGATCTTTTCATGGCCCTCTTAACCCAATTTTCAATAGATGGTCCTGTTATGTGGAGATAGCCCCAATCTCTGCCATTACAGAGAACGGTCCTATAGAATTTTTCATACCAGGCCATGGTGACAACTACCTGGACCTCAACAACACCTTATTGCATTTACATCTCAAAGTGACCAAAAGAGATGGTACTAATATTGCAAATGATGCCAAAGTGAGTCTCATTAATTACCCCTTGGCGACCATCTTCTACCAAGTGGATGTGACTTTGGGTGAACGCCTAATCAGTCAAAGCAGTGCCACCTACCCTTATAGGACCATCCTGGAATGTTTACTAAACTACTCCGAAGACACTCTCAAGACACAAACCAGCGCCGGGCTGTTTAGCAAGGATACTGCAGGAGTCTCTATGGAATCATTAGACCCGACCATCGATGCAAACAAAGGACTGGAGGCACGTGTTCGCTACTGTGCCGAATCTCGAGAGTTTCATCTGCAAGGGCCTATACACTCTGACATTTTCTTTCAAGAACGTTTACTCTTAAATTCGGTTGATTTAAGGCTCAAATTAACCAGGGCCAAGGATGAGTTTTGTCTGATGTCTGCCCAAGACGGTGACTTTAGTGTAAAGGTGTTGATGGCAACGCTTTTTATAAAAATTATTGACAGAAATTATTTTGCAGAGGGTTACACATTGCATGCTTTCAATTTATCACCTGGTGATGACACCTCAGGAAATCTGTCTGTGGTGTCCCAAGGTAATCTCAGGCAGGAAATGCGTTTCCGTACACCTTTAGCCTATACAGTTAGCATGATTGTTTATGCATGCTCTGATTCAATCTTGGAAGTGAATGCCCGAAGACAAGTCTTAGTGGATTATTATTAATTAAGGATCATTGAGCAACGACATGAATACCCAAGAGCTAGAAGGTCTCATGAGCCGCTTGATTGGAAAACAATTTTGTGGAGTGTGGGCTTGTGATGAATTACCTATTGAGAAATGGCAGGAGCGACCGGCCATGTTTATTGTCAATACCCATCCTAAACACATGCCGGGTGAACATTGGCTAGCTGTGACATTAGAAGACGAAGGAGCAAAAAAAATCTAAACTTTTTTTTATTCCTACGGCTTTCCCCCCGTATTTTCACATTTCCAAGATCTACGACCGCATCAAACAAGTACAAGATAACCTTTCCACTACATGTGGTCAACACTGTGTATTCTACCTATGCCACAGAGTCCGTGGAGTTTCTTTTGAAGATGTTATGTCTCTTTATAATTAAGATTTAAGAAGTAATGATAGCGTTGTAGAATGTTTTGTTAGAAAATATCAAAAGTGTTCAAGTATGTGTCCTTTAAGACCCTGTAATCAAGGCGTATGCTCACATCAAATGTTTCAAGAATGTCACAGATGTTAAATTGTATCATTTTTCAAATAAAATGTATTGAATTTAATCATAGTCATTCAAAAGTCTAACCACGATGACAGATCAGGATTAGGAAAAGGTCCCGGAGACGTTCAGGGGTGTAAATGAGTTATCATCAGCCCTTTCATGGGGGGAGGGGTTGTTAGAACATCTTTAGGGGTGCTGTAGCTCGTTGAAGGTTTTTGTTTTAAAGTTTGAATCTGTTGACGAAGCTTATAGTTTGGTACACCCGAGAGGGGAATGTTGAGGATTGCCAGGGCCTTAAGAAACTGACGCCACCCAGGAGGTCTTTTGTCATCAGCAACCTTGTGGGCTGCTGTGGTACTTTTAAGCAAGTCCATCATATCAGTACCCTTGACAACAGCGCCCTGAAAGATAAACTCTCCTTTGTCATTCCAAATAGCGACCCCCTTTGAGTCTTTTATCTTGTTCATAATGTATCTAACATTTTTCCTGTTACGTGCCGGAACATGTGTCAACATGTCATGCATTACATTATCTTCAACAGGCATTTGATCTTCAACCGGTAAGATCGCCGGTCCAGGCATTACAGGGGCTTGGCTCTCTCTAGGCGTGTCATCTTTTAAAGGGTCCGGTAAGGAAAGTGATAAATGGTTGGTCTCTCTCTCACCTTGTTTTACCAAGGCCAAATACCTGCCTGCGATTAAGGCCGAAAATGGTAGTTGCAACCCGGGGTCAAAACCTTCTACAGCGGCCATTATATCTTATGCTTTAAGACACAAGGGGCTTGTAACATAAGTCAGAAGCCAAAGGGCAAGGTGGTCCTGTCAAGTAAAAGCAATCTCTTGTCATAGACTACCCAGAATCGTTTTGTAAGTGGGGCATTCCTTAGATGGAAACCCTTTTTATCCCTAACAATCTTTTTGTAGGAGTTCAAAATTTCCAATTCACTATTCCGGTTGTTTATGAACCCCTCGACCAAGCGCGTGATTGATTCCAAGTTTACACGCGGGGCATTTTCATAGTTTTGAGTCACGCTTTGGCTTTCAACACCATGTGATTGTCTTTAGTCCTAAAAGCATAGCTTTTGGGACCACAGGAGCACCACTCTGTGATATGGTCACCATCTTTGAGTTCACTCCTTAAAACCTGTTTGGGCTGCAAGCCCGAATTCGGTACGACAATGACAACAGCTGCAGGGCGCGAAATTCAAAATCTATTTTTTAAAAATATTTAACTTTTACACATTAACAAGTCCAATACAGCATTTGAAAGATAAACATCTTGTCAATCCAGCCAACATGTCCGATTTTTTAAATGTTTTACAGAGAAAACACCACATATATTTATGTTAGCTCACCACCAAATACAAAAGTGGACAGACACGTATGGATATGATTATGAAGTATGAATTATGATTCAAGTAGCATGCACAAGCCAACCGAAATAAACTAAAACCAACCTAAAGAGCCCAGAAAAAACTACCTCAGATGACAGTCATATAACATGTTTTGTTCATAAAAAGTGCATATTTTAGCTATAAATCAGTTTTACATTGATGCTACCCAAAAATGCTAACACATAGCTAGAGTCTGAATCCAGACGGGAGTAGCCAGAGAAAATACATACACCAACGTCGGCTACTAATTACACCTCATAAAACATTTCAGAAAAACATATGGTGGATAACTAATGAAAGACAGATATCGTGTGAATAAAGCCAACATTTCCGATTTTTGAAGCGTTTTACAGCGAAAACACAATATATCGTTATATTAGCTAACAACATAAGCTAGCATAAGTCAGCAATAGCATTGGTCAAGCGCTAGCCTAGCACAGTTAGCCCACTTAGCACAGCACAGCTCAACAGATATATGAAAAAGCATCCCAAATTGGGTCTTATCTTTCTTGATATTCCATCAGAATGTTGTAACGGGGTCCAATGTCCAGTAGAGTCTTTAGTTGGGTTCCAGAACGAATTATTTCCCTCTTTGGTTAGCTAGCACAATAGCATTGCGGCGCTACACAGCGTTTCTTCAAAAAATTCTTCCGTCGTATCACATCTAAAGTCCAGAATAAATTGCAATAATATAATTAAAGTATATTGAAAAAACATACTTTAGGATGATTTTGTGACATGTATCAAATAATATCGTAGTCAGACATCATATTCACCGTTATCTACCTTGTTCCAGAAGCCGAGACCAAATTATACTTCGCGCCCGGAATTTTTTTTTAACTGCGCAGGTCTCACAAGAAGGTGTGTTATTCAGTCCATGGACGAGATATTCGACTCCTTTCAATTCTCACTTCCGCATTACAGCCTGACGAATGCGTGTGACGTGTCCCTATGGTCCCAAGTCAAAGGGCCTTTTATAGAGAAGGTCTTAAAGAGACACATCGCATTTTGGAAATCTCAATTCGGCTGGGAAAATGGCTGTAGAAATATTTCTGTTCGACTTAGAGAAACAATTCAAACCTTTTTAGAAACTATAGACTGTTATCTATCCAACAGTAGTAAATATATGCATATTGGAAAATAAAAAGTTTCTTAGGAGGCCGTTTGAAAATGTGCACACATTTTCCAGTTTTTTCAATATTCAGCTTGCAGCCCAAACAGGTTAAACCACCCAGATAGTTGCTAAGAGGGGGGTTCCAAAAACCCGGTTTGCTTACATAGACCACTGTCACGATCGTGTGAGGGAGAGACGAACCAACACGCAGCATGAGGAAAATAAGCCATCTTCCTTTTTATTATGAAGAAGGCAAAACGAAAACAAAACACTTACGAACTTAACCAAAACAATAAACGACCGTGAAGCTAATAAAACGTAGTGCACATACAGGCTACAAACGTATAACATAGACAATTACCCACATCAAACGAAAGCCTATGGCTACCTTAAATATGGCTCCCAATCAGAGACAACAGAAATCAGCTGTCTCTAATTGGGAACCCATTCAGGCAACCATACACTCTCCTAGACAACTACACCCAACATAGACACAGCTAGACACATACACTCAACACAAACCCATACACTACACCCAACACCCCCTTTACCATATAACCACCCAAAACCGACAAAACACAAACATTTCCCATGTCACACCCTGACCTAACTAAAATAATAAAGAAAACAAATAATACTAAGGCCAGGGCGTGACAACCACAGAGTGTGTCATGGTAAAGAACCCTCCTATGTAGCTGCTCCATGAGGGTGTATAGTTCAAGTTGACCATAGGCCGTGGTAAATGCTGCAAGAAACACATTTACATTACCCGGGGGTAGAACCCACTTCTTGTTACATCTCCATTGCACAAGGGCAATGTCTTGAAATTGTGAAATTTCGTATTGGTCCGAAAAAAATTATTCCCCAAATTCTTCGGGGTCTTTAATGATTGACGTTGTTAGCATATTGCTTCTTTAGGAAAGTTTGGCCCAAAGCGAGTGAAAGTACAATTTCGACAGATTTCTTTTGGTTTTGTTGACCTCTATTCTGTCAGGGTCAAGACGTATACCTTCTCTGTCGTGATAGTCCTGAATGTACTTGTCTTTGCTCTCTTGATGTGTGATCGATGCAGAATAGCCTGAAGCCATTTGCTTGCATCTCAAGAAGATCTTGATGTACTCTTTAAAAATTGTGTATTTTGTCCTGGAAAGGTTCCACACTTCAAAGATTTTGGCACACGATACCCCATCTCTAAAGCCTTAGAGAATTCAACGGTGACCCATACACCTGTCAGGGCTTTTTCTTGATCTGAATGATCACAAGGCTTTTCCTGGTTGTTGTTTTCACTGCAGGTGCGACAAAGGGGAAAGAAAAGTTTTCCTTGAGGTCCCTTGTAAGGCAACTCTGGTAGAAACAAACCCCGGGGAGGATAAACAGTTGCTTTAATCAGACCAAAATAGTTTTGGGGTAAGTCAAAGTCATGGTGAATAATTTCAGGATGCCCCATAGGATAGCATGAGGAACTCATTACATGAGGATAAAGGGATGTAAAATCTACATATCCTATTGTCTCGTCGGGTTGCGCTACATACCGCAATGTCAAAGCATTGGTACGGCCTCCATACAAGGCCTGTCGTGGTTCCAAGGGTTCTGGTGTGTCAAAGCTGGTGTCATGATGTTGCCTGCTTGGGTACTGCAAACCCCATCCCCCTCTCCCTGCCTCTCCCTTTCCTACCACAACCCATGCGGTGATCACAGAGAGATGTCGTAAATTCCTGAGAATCTCCTCATGGCCCAACAGTATTAGACAGAGGGTGAACTTTCAGGACAAAGGAATTCTCTTCCACCTCACAGAACTTGAGGTACGAACATATTTCATATTCCTGCAAAAGTATAAAGATCGGTGGAGAGTCCAGCTATGAACCGGTCCATTTGTCACCACGTGGGAACCTCAGGAGAGACTGTGGGACTACATTACCATACCGCTGTTTATATAATAACCACAGATATGAGGTTTACACCTGTTTGTTGAATAAAATGAATGAGTGAGTATGATACTGTTTGTATAATTGTGTAATATGATTTTGAACTATTTAATGAAGAAAAATACAAATCCTTTTTATTTGAACTAAATCCAGGACCCGCCCCTGAGCCAGTTGGGTCAGAGACCATGGGACAGCCCCTCTCTGCTATCCGAATAAAAGCCAACTATGAGAAATTACCATGAAACCATGTTTATCCCCCATGGGGAGAACGAAGGTTAATGTAACATTGCTGAACCTTTAACCATACCACGTGGTTAAAACTCTTATACGAATAATAACAAGTTTTGATATTGACTACTAGTCTGCAGCTAGGAATTCAGTATCATTGAACCCGAAGGAAGACAACCGCCGGAACAAGCATTCTACAACGAATGTCACTCTGAACAATCCACAATAACTACGACAGAAGGAACTCCAACAAAACGAACTTCTCTCCAACGATCAAGACGACACACAATGAGCGTAAATATACACTGCTCAAAAAAATAAAGGGAACACTTAACCTGTTGAGGCTGGGAGCGCTGTTGTCACTATTTATGCTAATCGTGTAATTTTTGAAACGGCTTCCCACAAAATTCTTGATCGTACAATATGCATATTATTATTATTATTGGATAGAAAACAGTCTATAGTTTCTATAGGAGTTGAAATTTTGTCTCTAAGTGGAACAGAACCCATTCTACAGCAATTTCCCTGACATGGAGTCAGATTTCAGAAATGTTGGCCCCTGATCTGGAGTCAGTTAAAAGGCCACTGTTATTGCTATGAGGATACGGACACTGCTTACGTCTTCCCCTGGATGCCTTTACGTGATGACGATTTGAATAGGGTCGATTGCGCGTTCACAGGCACTATAAATTAAAAAACCCTGTAGCTAGCAACTCTTTTCTTGGTGCGTCACGCGCGTGGAGGACACCGACCCGCACCTGTTCCAAGCATTAGTGTTGGGAGTAATCTTTCTCCGGTCATGTTAAGACTCGTTATAGGAGTTAAAAACATCATAAGGTAGTTAATTTAAAGCGTTTTATAGCAATTTATATCCGTTTAGTGCGATTTTGGGACATTTATTTCTGAAACGCTGTGAATCTCTGGGCACGCTTCCAGTTCATCCCGAACGCAGTTGGCATTTCCACATGGCAAGAGGACAGCTTTCCACCAAAAGACGATTAGACCCAAGAAAGGATCCTTTGCCCAAGATACTGATGGAAGAACAGCTCAAAGTAGGACATTTTTATTATGATAAATCGTGTTTCTGTCGAAAAATGTTAGTGGCTTAGGACGCCATGTTTTTTGACGTAGCTTCGCTTGGCGCAAACTGTATTGAAAAGTAAGGATAATTTAAAAAATGTACATCCGCGATTGTATTAAGAATTAAATTGTCTATCAATCGATGTCCACCCTATATTTTTTAGTCACGTTTATGAGTATTTATGTATAAGAGTAGATCACTGTCTAATATGGCGCACAGACATTTTCTCACCAGCTGGGCTACATTTCACATTGTCTAACCATGATTTTGGTGGCTAAATATGCACATTTTCGAACAAACTGTATATGCATGTTGTAATGTGATGTTACAGGGGTGTCATCTGAAGAATTCTGAGAAGGTTAGTGAAAAAATAATATATTTTGGCGATGTTTACGTTTTCGCTCACTTTGGCTAGAATTAATGCTGGGGTAATGTTTGCACATGTGCTATGCTAATATAACGATTTATTGTGTTTTCGCTGTAAGACACTTAGAAAATCTGAAATATTGTCTGTATTCACAGGATCTGTGTCTTTCGATTAGTGTATGCTGTGTATTTTTACGAAATGTTTGATGATTAGTAAGTAGGTAAACACGTTGCTCTATGTAGTTATTCTAGTCCATTTGTGACGGTGGGTGCAATTGTAACCTATGCCATCTACCTGAAATATGCACATTTTTCTAACAAAACCTATCCCATACCATAAATATGTTATCAGACTGTCATCTGATTAGTTTTTTTCTTGGTTAGGGGCTATAAATATCTTAGTTTAGCCGAATTGGTGATAGCTACTGGTGTTGGTGGACAAATAAAAGATGGTGGATTATGCTAATGTGTTTTTAGGTAATAGATTTACATCTTTACATATTGTGTCTTCCCTGTAAAACATTTTAAAAATCGGACATGTTGGCTGGATTCACAAGATCTGTTTCTTTCATTAGCTGTATTGGACTTTAATGTGTGAAAGTTAAATATTTTAAAAAAATATTTTTTTTGAATTTCGCGGCTCTGCCTTTTCAGTGGGGGTGGGGGGGGAGTGCCGCTAGCGGCACCCTCATCCTAGACAGGTTAAACAACACAATGTAACTCCAAGTCAATCACACTTCTGTGAAATCAAACTGTCCACTTAGGAAGCAACACTGATTGACAATAAATTTAACATGCTGTTGTGCAAATGGAATAGACAAAAGGTGGAAACTATAGGCAATTAGTAAGACACCCCCAAAAAAGGAATGGTTCTGCAGGTGGTGACCACAGACCACTTCTCAGTTCCTATGCTTCCTGGCTGATGTTTTGGTCACTTTTGAATGCTGGCGGTGCTTTCACTCTAGTGGTAGCATGAGACGGAGTCTACAACCCACACAAGTGGCTCAGGTAGTGCAGTTCATCCAGGATGGCACATCAATGCGAGCTGTGGCAAAAAGGTTTGCTGTGTCTGTCAGCGTAGTGTCCAGAGCATGGAGGCGCTACCAGGAGACAGGCCAGTACATCAGGAGACGTGGAGGAGGCCGTAGGAGGGCAACAACCCAACAGCAGGACCGCTACCTCCGCCTTTGTGCAAGGAGGTGCACTGCCAGAGCCCTGCAAAATGACCTCCAGCAGGCCACAAATGTGCATAAACAATGTGCAGCAGGCCACAAATGCCGGCATCTTTGATTACGTCTTCTCTGAATCTGAGGCACCCTTCACGAAGTATAACCACATCATTGTCACAGTATGACTCCATCTCTTTATGGAAATCAAAGGTGCTATGACATACCATGTCATGAATCTCTCTGGCTCTTTGGGAGACATTTGATCACACCCGTACATTTCGGGGCTGGGATAAGATCCAATATAATGTAGATTCTCCTCAGATGTGAAGAAATGAGGAAACCAACCTTTCACAGAGTTTTCAAAACCCAAGGCCTCAGGCATTTGAGCCAATCTCATGGGTAAGAAACAAACTGTCAATGTATCTCTGGTTGAAGGCGGGGTCTACAAAACACAAGATTTTACTACCTTGCGCTATGACACTGGGTGCAACGCCTTGTTGTATCAGAGGGTTCAAAAGATGATAGGAGTCATAGGCTCTAGAATTGTGAGCTATAAACGTGAAGTTTCTGTACTGGGGTTTTCTGAAGTGTTTTAGAAAGAGTAGTGAACAATTGGGCCCCTCTGCCAACCACTTTTCACCTTTGAAAGTCATGGTAAATATCAAACATAGGCAAATGAACCTCTGATTGCTGATTAATCTCAAAATCATAAAACACATATTTCTCTGAATGTTCATCTTCATCTTCTCGTGTGGCACTTCTTGAACCACTTCAGCGTCTCTGCTTTTGAAAGGTCCTTTACAGATTGGACAATGTTGGTTCGACACTCATGAGGTTTAGGGCTGTCTATTTTAAGGTTGTAATTGCAATGGCATTTTGGACATTTCTTGTTAATGTCACAACTGCTTACAGATTTACATGCCTTGGGGTGCCATGTTTCAATTTTGTGTTTTTCGTAGCAGTAGGCCGAACGACATGTGCGTTGACAATCCACACAGGGTGTTAGGTTTAAGGGCTGCATCGGACATGTTTCATCCAGACATTGTCACGACTCCGACCGAGGCAGGCTCTCCTTCCCGTTCGGGTGGCGCTCGGGGGTCGTCGTCACCGGCCTATTAGCTGCACTGATCCTTTTCTCCCCCTCCTTATGTGGTTATTGGTTACACCTGTTTTGTATTAGGTTTGTAATTAGTTGGGCTTATCAGTCAGCCGGCCCGCCCGTTTCTTTGTGCGGGATTGTTAGTTGGTAAGACTGGTGTTTGTTTTCGATCTACGTTGTATCTGGACTGTTTTCGTTCTCCCCCATGTCTGGGGTTGTTTTATGAGAGCATCCAGTGTATAGAAGGGTGGCCTAGTTTCTCAGTGTTCATTAAAGAACATTTGTTATTGCACCTGCTGTTTCCTGCACTTGACACCTAGGGGTTGACGTACTATTTGTACTACGAGCTCAAGGGTCCTATCAGCTATGATGGATAAATTAGATTGAACAAGTCGTTCCAGCAGGGCTATAAATTGTTCAAGATCTGCTGCGCCATTAGGTAAAACAAGAGATGATGTCCAGGCCCGTCTGAAGTTTGCTAGAGTGCATTTGGATGATCCAGAAGAAGATTGGGAGAATGTCATATGGTCAGATGAAACCAAAATATAACTTTTTGGTAAAAACTCAACTCGTCGTGTTTGGAGGATAAAGAATGCTGAGTTGCATCCAAAGAACACCATACATACTGTGAAGGATGGGGTGGAAACATCATGCTTTTGGGCTGTTTTTCTGCAAAGGGACCAGGACGACTGATCTGTGTAAAGGACAGAATGAATGGGGCCATGTATCGTGAGATTTTGAGTGAAAACCTCCTTCCATCAGCAAGGGCATTGAAGATGAAACGTGGCTGGGTCTTTCAGCATGACAATGATCCCAAACACACCGCCCGGGCAATGAAGGAGTGGCTTCGTAAGAAGCATTTCAAGGTCCTGGAGTGGCCTAGCCAGTCTCCAGATCTCAACCCCATAGAAAATCTTTGGAGGGAGTTGAAAGTCCGTGTTGCCCAGCAACAGCCCCAAAACATCACTGCTCTAGAGGAGATCTGCATGGAGGAATGGGCCAAAATACCAGCAACAGTGTGTGAAAACCTTGTGAAGACTTACAGAAAACGTTTGACCTCTGTCATTGCCAACAAAGTGTATATAACAAAGTATTGAGAAACTTTTGTTATTGACCAAATACTTATTTTCCACCATAATTTGCAAATAAATTCATTAAAAATCCTACAATGTGATTTCCTGGATTTTTCTTTCTCATTTTGTCTGTCATAGTTGAAGTGTACCTATGATGAAAATTACAGGCCTCTCTCATCTTTTTAAGTGGGAGAACTTGCACTTAAATTGGTGGCTGACTAAATACTTTTTTGCCCCACTGTAGAAGATAAAAAATTAAAATACATTTCAGATATTAACAACATATATAGTTATTGTATAGTAATTGTTCACAATTTTGGAAAAGATTGTCCAACTGTTTCATCATGGCCAGGAATATATGACCCCACTTAAAGCTAAAGACAGGCATAAAATACTTCACATCCTTGCAGGCTTTGGAAAATACATATGAACTAACTGATTTTGTAGCTTTTGAACTATCATATTGGGCACATATTGGGATTTGTTTGATAAAGGGGGCTGTGGCCGCTGTCTGTGAAAATCTTCACAGTTGAATCCTCAGGTTGGAATATGTAAGCCATATGTCCATCACTCATATCCAAAACTCCTTTAAAACATTCAGGAGCCTCACACAAATGTCCTCGATGCTTTTGTCATTGGGTTCTTGACACGAGGCACAAAATACACCTACAATTGTTCTAGGAGACATGTTTAATTTTCTGTTTAATGTTTTGGGTTTATTTTAATTTCTTGTTTATTGCTCTGGGGTTTATCGTGGTCACTTGTGGTGTTCGGGTATATTTATAATGCATCTGCCCCCCAATACCCCCGGATATTCCTGTTTCATAGACAACAGCCCTAAGGTCACTACAACAGGGTGGGGGCCATACTCAATTAAATGTTCAAACGCATTCCCCAGTTCAACGAGGTCCCTACACATCAATCATCATGACAGCTTCAAAGGAATGCCCAAATAGGATGCCCATATATGGGCACTCCCTAGAGCACGTGAGAACTTCCTGTCAGGATGTCCTGACAGGATGCCCATATATGGGCATACACACGTGACCCATGACATAGGGTCATAAATCACACGTTTGACGTGTGTCGTCTACTGTATTCTCTCTAACCATCGCTCCTGTGTTCCAATGGCACGTTGTGTTAGCTAAGTTTATTGTTTTAAAAGGCTAATTGATCATTAGAAAACACTTTTGCAATTATGTTAGCACAGCTGAAAACTGTTGTGCTGATTTAAAGAAGCAATCAAACTGGCCTTCTTTAGACTAGTTGAGTTTCTGGAGCATCAGAATTTGTGGGTTCGATTCTCAAACACCACTATGTGTGGCCAGCCAACAACTGCTATAGATTACGTCAAGGTTTGTACTGAGCTCTTGTGAACCTCCACATTTGGCAATTACTTTATAGCAAGCATTACATGCCATGAAACAGAATCACATGACAAATGTTCAGAATAACAGCATCTATTGATCTATCATTCTCTTCTATGCCCAGAAGACTATTGATTTAGAGCTGAAGGGGAACTTTCAAAAGTTCTTTTTTTTGCCACGACTCGTCCAGTAAGTAGTCACAAAAAAATACAACAAAATAAAATGAACACATAGAGAGGGGTTTGACTGGTTTTCTCTACGCTTACTTTTGCATAAAACATCACAGACTGACTTAAGATTTTCAGACTGGGATCTACTCTTTATTCTTAATTGACATAATGAGACTAATGACCAAGACTAATGGGTTTACACTGTAATAGTTAAGAAACCTAATCCATCGGTCAAAGCCTACTGCTAGCCTTAAAACTTCTAATGGCTGCAAGGGGCAGTATTGAGTAGCCAGATAAAAGATGCCCATTTCAAACGGCCTCGTACTCAATTCTTGCTCGTACAATATGCATATTATTATTACTATTGGATAGAAAACACTCTCTAGTTTCTAAAACCGTTTGAATTATTTCTCTGAGTGAAACAGAACTCATTCTGCAGCACATTCCCTGACCAGGAAGTGGAATGTCTGAAATCGATGCTCTGTTCAATTTCCTGAGTCTACGTACACTTCATAGACCTTCCCCTGGTTGTCAAGAGGCTGTGAGAGAATAAATGTTGTGTTCATCTTGTTCTGAATTGGAATACAAGCTCTTTGTATGACGTGTCCCTCATTTCCGGTACTCTTGGCAGCGCCAGTTGGACAGTGGGATTGCCTTCTGTTTAGCTGCCGTTATGGACGACTACTATCTCCGGTTCGGATTTTATTTGATACATGTGACCATATCATCGTAAAGTATGTTTTTCAATATAGTTTAATCAGATTATTGAAATTTTTTCGGGAGTTTTGCCGTGTTCCGTTCTCTGACTTTGTTGATGTTGGAGAGATCCGTGCCACTTGGCAAGTGCCCATGCTAAATGAAGAGGGAAATTTGCCGTTCCAGATCCAAACAACGACTTTTCTGGACAAAGGACACCTTGTCCAACATTCTGACGGAAGATCACCAAAAGTAAGAAACATTGTATGATGCTATTTCTAATATCTGTCGTGCATGTGAACTGGTCGTCGGCGCCCAAGTGTTTCTGGCTATTGTGGCTACGCTAATATAACGCTACATTTTGTTTTCGCTGTAAAACATTTAATAAATCGGAAATATTGTCTGGAATCACAAGATGCCTGTCTTTCAATTGCTGTACACTATGTATTTTTCAGAAATGTTTTATGATGAGTAATTAGGTATTTGACGTTGGTGGCTGCTTTCGGTGCAATTTCTGATTGTAGCTGAAATGTAAACTATGATTTATACCTGAAATATGCAAATTTTTCGAACAAAACATATGCTATACAATAAATATGTTATCAGACTGTCATCTGATGAAGTTGTTTCTTGGTTAGTGGCTATTTATATCTTTATTTGGTCGAATTTGTGATAGCTACTGATGGAGTAAAAAACTGTTATAGTAAAAAAAGTGGTGTCTTTTGCTAACGTGGTTAGCTAATAGATTTACATATTTTGTCTTCCCTGTAAAACATTAAAAAAATCGGACATGTTGGCTGGATTCACAAGATGTGTACCTTTCATATGCTGTATTGGACTTGTTAATGTGTGAAAGTTAAATATAAAAAAAAAATATCTTTTGAATTTCGCGCCCTGCACTTTGAGCTGGCTGTTATCATAAGTGTACCGACGTCGGGCTTGCACGCCAAACAGGTTAACCTACTTTCCTGATCTAACCAATGTTCTTGGCAGGGTTTAAAACCAAAATCATCACCTTCCTCATAACCCTCAGCATAGCATCACCTTTTCATTATAGTCACCTTTTGAGAAAGGATGGTTGCTCTGTTTCAGTTGGGAAGACACATCAGTCACTGGAGTAACTCCACAGAAAGCCAGACTGAGTAAGTTTCACATTTTTCATTCACATAAAATATATGAGTATCTTAAGCCTTTATTCAGTCCAGACCCTCTTATCGAGTGCCTCTTTTTGTGTGAGGAACTGCGCTGGGTTTTGTTTGAACTCTGCAATTACGATCATATTTTACCTTCACAGTATTTCTGCTCTGCTCATTACTTGACAAATCAATACTGTCATGTTTGTAATAGATTCAGCTTCATTCAGAATAGAATAAACACCATGCCAATATAATATGGAATGTGATGAGATAAGAAATACTCTAATTTAGATTAGTAGGAGCACCATGTCAGCCAACAGCCAGGATAGACAGTACACTTCATGGAAGAACACAATTGATTATTGACCAAAGGGAAAGTAGAAACCGATGGAAATCAGTGTTACTTCCTTTGTTACAAGGCCATGTGTGTCGTCCTCCAGCGAAGTCTGGACCGTGATGCTTGGCAGTGAGACAAACCCGGCCTCTATAACAGTCTCTCAAGGGCAGAGGAAATATATGGTGTTTTACGTGCTTCTTGGGTACATCTAGGTAAATGATGTCATCAGCACGAGGATAAGATGATTGCATTTTCTTGTTACGTGTTCTCTTCTAGTGAGAAAGATAAGCAACAATGCGGTCAAAGTCTGTCAAAATCCATTCTGTAAATCTTTATAATGAAATGTTGTGTCAATAAACGGTGTGTGTCATTTCTCAGCAGTTTTCACCACCAGTGCCCTCCTATAGGAAGGGCTTGGACATGGGCTAACTGTTGTTAGCTTTACATTGCAGTTTTCACCACCAGTGCCCTCCTATAGGAAGGGCTTGGACATGGGCTAACTGTTGTTAGCTTTACATTGCAGTTTTCACCACCAGTGCCCTTCTATAGGAAGGGCTTGGACATTTACATTTCAGTTTGATACTCCTTGCTTGCTTTAATCTTGTAATTACACACACCAAAAAGGGAATTTTGATTTGGTTTATCAGGATGCCTATTTGCAATTTGCATGGAAAAATACCATGCTGGCTGAAGACCTACCTAGACAGTAACTAGCTAACACCACAAACACATATCAAATGGGAAACATCTATGAATGAGGGAAACCTTATAAGTATCTTTACTAACACCCTGCAGTCAACTTTTGGCACCAGTAGACTAGCTAGATTGCTCTGTAAATGTGATGATGGTTACAAGGTGGTGTTTAAATTTGGTAAGAGAATAAGACATTACCATTGGTGACATTGCACCATCCCAATAAGCAAATCATATTTTCCTGAATAGTATCTTCCTGAATTCACTTTTTTGACACATACGAAGAAGCCAGTTATTTTGTGATCTAACTTTATTGATGTAACAGTAATTTTTCTTTGGTCAAAACAACAAACAAAGTTAAGCCAATTGGACTGATAGGATCAACCATATTTCCCAATGGTATATTTTAGTAGTCATAGGCTAAAACAAGGGGGAACAGTACTTCTTCTTTATGATTCTTTATAGCTCTTCACATATTGTTTAAAACCTTTCAGTAAATATCTTACGGTTGTGACTAACTATAAACGGATATATATCACTCATTAATTCGAATTCAGATTTTTTGGATGGCCTCTATTTTATCTGGTTTTGGTCCCTAAAAGCTATGTGAAAGCTTACTGAGAGCTACTCAGATGCTCCATGACAGTGCCTCCACTGTTGGTGTTGGCATCAGGCTATATCCAGCCATGCCAGTATCTATGGAGGCCAAGTGAGCCTCTTTTCCATCTCTTTCCCTGTGAATGAGCTGCCAGGGAGATGATACAGGACAGACTCAAATGGAACCATGACGACTTTGCTGCTCGTCCTCTCTAATGAATAATGAATTCTCCTCCCTCCATCCCCTGACTCCATAACGAATGCTTCGATAATCGTCCTTCTATTTCTCTGCTGTGCGCTAATGATTAAACTTAATCAAAGTCGTAATTGTATACCTGCTACTTGAATTTATTATATGAAAATCCATTTTTGTTATATTATGTTGCCTCGCGGACACCACTGATGTATTTGAGCAATTATAAGGCTATTACGATAGTCTTGTCTGATCGACTCCAAAATGACTTTCTGCCGAGAGATCATTCAGAGAGGCAGGGCTGGCTGAACCGGCCATGACGACAATGTAGAAACTGACCCCATAGCCACTGACTGGGCTGCTCCTGTGAGCCAGCCAAAATCTGGGTGTCTGATACTCTGATACTATAAGCTATTGCAGCAGAGTCTGTGGCGGTGAACACTGGCAGCTCGCTATCTAACAAGCCCATCTGTAACAATGAGACACACAGTATATTGTCCTTTGGCTGTATAAGTACACTCATTATTGGCTGCATACACACTACTGTATGCTTACATTCCATGATTAGTGGGGACCAGTTGCCAAGGTACACACCTGTCTGTGGTCCAGATGGCTGAGGTTGAGATGCTTCCTCCTTATCAGGCTGTGTCAAACTCTCCACCGAGGGAGGGCCCACAGAGAAACAACTGGGTTTGATGATGTCACTCCTCAGGGACCCTGCAGCAGTGTGATATCATAAAGACGCTCATGGATTTGGAATGATCCATCGATATGCAGCTGCCTGCCAGGTCTAGCCCTAGCCTTTTGGGGAACCTAAGCAAGTAATTTGGTTGGGAGCCCCCACATTGCTCAACCTTTGCAAAATATTTGCAGTTTGAATATGAATTTCCTACAATTCAATACATTTTGCCACAGGGGGAAGATATTTTTTGCAGTTTTAAAGGTAATTTCAAAAATTTAATTATTTAAAAAAAAAAGTTTTATTACATTTGTATTTTATCTTTATTTAACTAGGCAAGTCAGTTCAGAACAAATTATTGTTTTACAATGATGGCCTATACCGGCCAAACCCTCCCCTAACCCAGACAACACTGGGCCAATTGTGCGCCGCCCTATGGGACTCCTGATCACAGCCGGTTGTGATACAGCCCGGGATCGAATCAGTATCTGTAGTGACCCCTCTAGCACTTTGATGCAGTTCCTTAGACCGCTGTGCACCAATTTGCCATGGTGCGGAGGTGTTCTTTTCAGTTTTAAAGATAATTTCTACAATTGTACACATTTTGCCATGGCTGCTTGGAATGAACAGATCAATGACAATCCTGCCATGATTACTACAAGGTTTAGGTAGCTGGATAGCCTAACTTACCTAGCAAGCAAAAAAATGTTTGCTTCCCTGGGTTAGTTGAGCTAAGATCTGTCATTGACATAACTAGAGGAAAACAAAAAATGTGTGTGTATTCTACAACAGTAGACAGTAAGTGGAGAGCCCTACTTAGTTCCTAAAAAAAACACGGGGCCCTAAACAGTCGATTCTGCCTGCGACAAGATGGTGTGGTGATCTTCCAATCATATTGCTTGCAGTTTCAAGGCTGCCTTTTCAATATTTGGAGGATCATTGGGTTGATAGGCACTAGTCCTTGGCTCTTGGCAGCACCTGAACTGTAATTGATCTCTAGATTGTAATTGATCTGTTCATTCCTGACCCTACCCAGTGTTTAGAGAAGCAGATTCATGAAGTTGGTTAGGGTATGACCACTGAGCAACTGGGCCAGTCATCTGTGTCGAAAGTGTTCCAGTCACTACAATACCCATAAAACTGCATTGGTGCAATCCCTGCTTTGTTTCTGCAAATAAAACAACCCGGAAATAGCTGTGGTGTCTTTTTACTATTCATTTACACACTGTTATGACCAAGCATTGTTGGAAAACATCATTTACATGACTAAAGTAGCACATTACTCTGCCATTGTATTTATTTGCAGATGCTGTTTTAACCTCAGACTCATGTCACTGAGTTTGTTATGTCCTGTAATTTGCCTTGTGTAAAATTGGCCTGTTTCGAGGCATTTGTGATACAAAAGGCAGAGATGTCATCGGTATGTGAACGGTGAAGTATAAACAGGTACAATCTCTCACTCCTAATGAACCCCACAGTGGGAGACTCAGGTTCATTGCTGCCTGGCCATTGTCTAACGTCTACCTGACTCCCTGTATACGGGGTGATGGTCATAACACACACACACACGCACTTGTCACACACACACGCACACACACACACACACTTAACACACATACATTCTCTTTCTCTCTCACTTTCTTTACGACCTAATTATGGCACCAGTGGAATAACCACTGAGTCCCAGTTCCCATAGTAACTATAATGTGCAAGCTTTAACGCAATAAAAGTCCATTCAATGACCCACCCACCTTTTTATGGAAACTACCAGACTGCTCTATGCAGTGTGTGACACAGATCAGATTTTACACATTGTTCCTTGTGTGTCTTGGTCAGGTATAAGTAAATGTTTTTAAAGTGAAGGAGTCTTCCAGAGGATCCATGCAGAGCTCAGAACCACGGAGCTTCTCTTCTCCACAGGAATAAACAACCCACAATCACAACTTATCGTGAAATAGACAAAGTATATATTTTTTGTGTCCACCACACAATTTTGTATTCAGTGCATTCCAATCACAGATGAAGGCGGTAGGTTACTTAAGACAGAAACGATAGGAGGGAGGTTGTTCGGGAAGGTTAGGTGGGCGTATAACGCGAAGGTCTAGCAACCCAAATTGCATGTTCAAATCACACAATGGACAACTTTAGCATTTTAGCTAATTAGCAACTTTGCAACTACTTACTACTTTTTAACTACTTAGCTAGTGTGTTAGCTAACCATAACCTTAACCTGTGTGCCTGTCACGAATTTAGCAAGTAATTTGTGTCTATTTCACAACAATCTGTGATAGCATGTTGGAAAATCCAAGCTGGTAAAAGCCAATAACAGTCAAACACCCAGTTCTCTGAGTGGGTGTGTTGAAGACTTTCACTCTGACTCTCCAACACTCAGTTCTTTATCAACATTTTAGTTTCATTGAAACACACTGTTTTTAAAACAGAGGTTAACAAAGGGAAATGGGGCAGCATCACATTAATTCAGATTCATGTCCTTCCTAGTCGTGGCACAGGACTCCCCAGAGGGGCCTCCCTGATGTACCGAGGGTCCCCATGAACACACACTGTAATTACATAGTGGTAAAGGGCCACTCAGAGCATCTAAACAAGCTGCTCTCGACAGTGCAATATATCCAGCTAATGACACAAAGATGGAAGAAGTGAAGTTTGTTTATTTGAGAGACGGCTCTTGGTAAGACCATCAAATGTGTTTATTTGTTTTTAATCACCCTTTGTGTTTACAATACCCCAGTGCTATTCCATAGAAGTAATGGCTAAAATGTGCATCTATCCACTGTTTATTAAGGCACACCTTCGATAGCATTAACTTGTGACGTAAATTGAGCAACATTGTGTTTGTCATTTTTCTTTTTACTAACAAAAAACAAAAAACCATGTATAAATTATTTTTATATTCTCCAATAACAGGTTTAAATGGGGAGAATAAAACACTAGAACCGATCCGGCTTGCCACAATCACAAAAAAGCATTTGCAGGGCACATAATAGTGAATAGATTTGAAGCTGCAGGAGATTACACTGACACAGATAGTTATGCGGCATCACCTTTGCAGTGGGACAGTGTATTTGATCATATTTTTGGGGGCATGTGAGTTTCATTAAGAAGTCATGGATGTCTATGTTTCATGAATGAGGCTATAGTGTGGTAGCCATGGTTTTAAGGTTATAGCTTTCTGTCCCACAGAGTTACTCACCAGCTGGCTCATCCTTCACTTACAGGAAAGTCAGAGGAAAATGGCAGTCTGGAAAGAAATAACTATTTTCTCTTATTCTCCTGGTTAATCCTGTGATACTGCTCTCTGTGTTATGTGTCAATAACCCAAGAGCTTATAAATATACTAAAAAGGACTATGGGCCACTGTAATAATGAGCAGAACAAATGGCTTCTCAGGGTCTCAGTCTGAGGCCTGGGAGAGTGCTGTGTTTGCTGTGGAGCTGTTACCTTGGCCGGGAATTGTGCTCCTTGTAATCTGTTGTCACTCAAAGTGGCCCAACATAGAAATATTTTTTAGGCATGGTGTGTTGAAGCAGCTCAATACCACCTCGCCTTGTAGCTGGTCCTCTGGTGTCTGCTACTGCTGGATGTGTTTAAGAGTGGCTTACATATTCCCGGTCTCTCAGGGGACAAGCCCATTGTTCTGAATGACAAGGAGCTATTACACTTCATTCAGCTTATGATCTGTTTGGTTTTGCCTGTTCTAATGACTCAGGTACTCAATTTCACCTTAAAGGTGTAATAAGTGAGGTTTGAAGGGGAAATTCTCTGATGTGAGTTGTGCAGCACCTCTTGTTTATTTTCCTCTCTCTCTCTCAATTCAATTCAATTCAAATGGCTTTATTGGCATGGGAAACATGATTACATCTCTCTTTCTCTCTCTCTCTCTTAATCCAATTTCAGTTTAAGGGGCTTTATTGGCATGGGAAACATATGTTTACATTGCCAAAGCAAGTGAAATAGATAATAAACAAAAGTGAAATAAACAATATGAACAGTAAACATTACACTCACAAAAGTTCCAAAAGAATAAAGACATTTCCAATGTCATATTATGTCTATGTACAGTGTTGTAAAAATGGTGTCGGAAGAAATGGCAGCAGTTTTACGGGCACCCAAACCAATTGTGCTATTATGTGGGTTTTTTTCATGTTATTTTTAACTTATTTTGTACATAATGTTTCTGCCACCGTATCTTACGGCAAAAAATTACTTCTGGATGTCAGGACAGCGATCACTCACCTCGGATTAGACAAAGATTTTTTTCTTCAACAAGCATGGGATATCCGTCTAGCACCCGATAAGGCCAACATCCCAGTTATTGGCAAGAGTAAGAGACACAGGTACAGAGGACACAGAGTGGGGTGCTTCGTAAGGATCCGCAGAAGGGGAGTGGGAAAGCTGCCGTTACCGTCAATATTACTCGCCAACGTGCAATCATTGGACAATAAATTAGACGAGGTACGGTCACGAATATCCTACCAACGGGACATCAAAAACTGTAAAATCTTATGTTTCACGGATTCGTGGCTGAATGATGACATGGATATTCAGCTAGAGGGATATACGCTGCACCGGCAAGATAGAACAGCACACTCTGGTAAGACAGGGGGGGGGGGGGGTCTGTGCATATTTGTAAACATCAGCTGGTGCACGAAATGTATGGAAGTCTCTACATTTTGCTCACCTAATGTAGAGTATCTTATGATAAACTGCAGACCACACTATTTGCCAAGAAAGTTTTCAGGTATACTTTTCGTGGCTGTTTATTTACCACCACAGACGGATGCTGGCACTAGACTGCACTCAGTCAGCTGTATTAGGAAATAAGCAAACAGGAAGCCACTCACCCAGAGGCGGTGCTCTGACGTTAATGCAGGGAAACTTAAATCAGTTCTACCTAATTTCTATCAACATGTTAAATGTGCAACCAGAGGGAAGATAATTCTTGATCACCTGTACTCCACACACAGAGACGCATACAAAGCTCTCCCTCGCCCTCCATTTGGTAAACCTGACCACAATTATATCCTCCTGATTCTTGCTTACAAGCTAAAATTAAAGCAGGAAGCACCAGTGACTCGGTCTATAAAAAAGTGGTCAGATGAAGCAGATGCTAAACTACAGGACTGTTTTGCTATCACAGACTGGAACATGTTCCGGAATTCTTCCGATGACATTGAGGAATACACCACATCAGTCACTGGCTTTATCAATAGGTACATCGAGGACGTCGTCCCCACAATGACTGTACGTACATACCCCAACCAGAAGCCATGGATTACAGGTAACATTCGCACTGAGGTAAAGGGTAGAGCTTCCACTTTTAAGGTGCGGGACTCTAACACGGAATCTTATAAGAAATCCTGCTAAATCCTCCAATGAACCATCAAGCAGGCAAAGCGTCAATACATGGATAAGATTGAATCGTACTACACCGGCTCCGACGCTCGTCTTATGTGGCAGGGCCTGCAAACTATTACAGACCACAAAGGGAAGCACAGCCACGAGCTGCCCAGTGACACGAGCCTACCAGACGAGCTAAATCACTTATATGCTCGCTTCGAGGCAAGCAACACTGAGGCATGCATGAGAGCATCAGCTGGTCTGGACGATTGTGTGATCACGCTCTCCGTAGCCGACATGAGTAAGATTTTTAAAAAGGTCAACATTCACAAGGCTGCGGGACCAGACGGATTACCAGGACGTGTGCTCCGGGCATGTGCTGACTAACTGGCAGGTGTCTTCACTGACATTTTCAACATGTCCCTGGTTGAGTCTGTAATACCAACATGTTTCAAGCATACCACCATAGTCCCTGTGCCCAAGAACACTAAGGCAACCTGCCTAAATGACTGCAGACCCGTAGCACTCATGTCCATAGCCATGAAGTGGCTCACATCAACACCATTATCCCAGAAACCCTAGACCCACTCCAATTTGCATACCCCCCTAACATATCCACAGATTATGCAATCTCTATTGCACTCCACACTGCCTTTTCCCACCTGGACAAAGGAACACCTACGTGAGAATGCTATTCATTGACTACCGCTCAGCATTCAACACCATAGTACCCTCAAAGCTCATCACTAAGCTAAAGATCCTGGGACTAAACACCTCCCTCTGCAACTGGATCTTGGACTTCCTGCCGGGCCGCCCCCAGGTGGTGACGGTAGATAGCAACACATCTGTCACACTGATCCTCAACACAGGAGCCCCTCAGGGGTGCCTGCTCAGTCCCCTCCTGTACGCCCTGTTCACCCACGATTGCATGGCCAGGCACGACTACAACACCATCATTAAGTTTGCAGATGACACAACAGTGCCTGATCACCGACAACGACGAGACAGCCTATAGGGAGGAGATCAGAGACCTGGCAGGGTGGTGCCAGAATAACAACGTATCCCTCAACGTAACCAAGACAAAGGAGATGATTGTGGACTACAGGAAAATGAGGACTGAGCATGCCCCCATTCTCCTCGACAGGGCTGTAGTGGAGCTGGTTGAGAGCTTCAAGTTCCTTAGTGTCCACATCACCAACAAACTAGAATGGTCCAAACACACCAAGACAGTCGTGAAGAGGGCACGACAACGCCTATTCCCCCTAAGGAAACTAAAAAGATTTGGCATGGGTCCTCAGATCCTCAAAGGGTTCTACAGCTGCAACATTGAGAGCATCCTGACTGGTTGCATCAATGCCTGGCTTCCTCTCTAGTCTGGTAGGGGTGGTGGTCTGGTGCTGAGTAGTAGGCTGGGCCCGGTCCGGTCTGGCTAAGTCGATGGAAGTGGTGATGCTCTGGTGGTGGGTGGGGCCTGTGGGGTGTGCTGGGTAGGGTGGGGCGTTGAAGGGGCCTGGGGCTCCTTGTTGGTGCAGTGGTCTGGTAGGGGTCTCTGGGTGGTCGTCTGTCCAGTGCGGCATGGGGTGTTTGTCTACCAAGTGCCACGTCCTTTAAAGACTTGGCAAACATCCCTACTGTCTGCTTCCTCAGGTGGGAGTGGTGGTGCAGATGCTCTGGGGTGATTGTTGGGTGGTGAGCAACGTGCACGTTCGGGAGTAGGCCACGCCCTCTGGTGATGTCAGCGTTGACTTTCTGAATGGTACGGGGATGAAAGTCTTTGCGATGCAGCAGAGTGGAGATGGTGATGTGGGAGTTGGGGAACCGCTCAGAGGCCCTCTCTGCTACTCTGTTGACCAGGCTGCCTACTCTCTCCTGCTCCTCTCGCAGGTGGTTGGTGCCGGTGTGAATAATAATGTGGCCTGGTGTGCCAAAGTCAGGCTGGGACAGGATGTGGAGTGCATCATGTGTTTTTGGGCACCATATTTTGCACACCTTGTGTTGTGGGAAGAGTTTATTGATGAATTTCCCATTTGAGTCAATGAGGATGGCCACCTCAGTGGGTTTTACCAGATTAGTGCGTTTACGGTCTGTTCCTGGAGTACACAGGACCTGTGTACATGGAGGGGTGTGTCAGGGGGGGCCAGAGAGCTTCTCTCTGTAGTAGGTGTCCCCATGTGAGTCTCCTTGTTGACTGGGTAAAGTGTTGTCGGTATGGGGGGTTGTGGGTAAAGGTGGGTCAGTGGGGGTGTTAGGGGTGGTGAGGGGCTGCAGCTTCTCTCTAGGAGTCTCTACAGTCTGTTCTCTGTGTTGTAGCACTCTCTTGATGACAGACAACTCCTTTTTCATCTCCTCCTTTACCTGCACCAGCTCTCTTCTCATGGTGGCCTTTACCTTCTCAAGCGCTGTGGTAAGGCTCTGGTGTGCCCAGTTCTTATATTTATGTTATACAGCAAGACTACTGAATATTGACTTTCCATGAAAAATGCTTTCTTGCTGAATGGCAACAGCAAGTTCAATAAAGCCCAAAGGCCCTCAATTTTCACTTACCTCATAGTTCATACTTTAATGGTTTTTAAAGGGGCTTCCCGTGGAGTGAACGTCAACTAGCAGCATAGAGCACAGTTGTTCACAAACAGCTAAATGTTAAAAACAGGGAATTGGAGCTAGCTAACCATGTCATTTAATATAAGCAAACCCCATTGAAGAAGCTATATTAGCCAAATGGAGAAGCCTGTAGAGTTTTTAGGGTGCTAAAAGCAAAGCCCTTTTCACCCTACAATCAACAGTAAGTGCGAAGGCTTAACTCCTGAGTATATGCTCAGAGCAACTGCACCTCAACACACTCCCCGAACAAGAAACATGTTGACATATGGACATTCATAGAACAATTCTATGCTTCAGAAAGACAACCTACACTAAAGTAAAGAACTGTAGATATTGAAGATACACATAATTGTAGATGTTATACTGTTATACCTTACTACTTGCTCTTTGTCTGACATCATACCACATTCACCAATGCCATATTATGCAAGTAAAAACTACACACTTTAAAATAAACAGAATTAGACATAGTGTAAAAACAGAAGGGTAAGGACAGTAGTATCTCCACAACGTATTGTAATAAGAGAACTGTTGTGAAATCATTGACTTCTCTGACTGGCAAGTCAGATTCATTTGCGGGGATGTAGATGTGTGCTTACCCAGCTGTGACACCACTGTCACCACATCCACTGGGCCCTGCAGGACCTGTGCTCTGCTGAAGGGCTCTACTGGTGACCTCAGATTCACATGACAAGCCTCCCTGCAGTGACAGTGACATGTCAAGGTTGAAGTCTCTTTTATGGTTCTGCACTTCCCTGAGTCCCTATACAGTTTCTGCTTTTGACATGAAATAATAGCAATATATTCAAAACTGATATGATATATCAGAGGCAGAGCATGTCATTTAAAGGACATTTGGTTAGAGGCTACAGAACAAGCCTTCTATGTCATTTTCCTTTGTCAATATCATGTTACCCTGTCTCTGCTAAAATTAAAAGGTATGTTTTATATACATCATATTTCAATATACAGAATAATGTGTTTTCTATATCCAACCCGTCTTATGGAGGGAGAGAAGATTATTAGGCTATCCCACCCTCTGTTCTTTGCAATCACATGCACTTTCTGAAGATCATAAAAAGAGTTATTTCTGCTTCATATAAACAACGTTGGACTTTATGTACTCTGAAAGATCTGGAACATGTCTTGCAGAATGGCATTTATATTTTGCCAGACTAAAGTGTGAGTTTAAGTAAAGCGATTTGTTTCTGGAGCTGATGAAAATAGCCTACCTGTAAAGGGTCGCTTGCTTCTCATAAGTGAACACTCATTAAATCGGACAGTTGTTTGAGTGCACAGTGCTGTGGTTTACTGTAATGCATAGTACTGTAGTCCTGTATTTGCCATTTTGAATAAACACACTACAGGCAGCAGCTGGGACATGTCCAAAAATAACATTTGACTTTGACAACTTGGTTTACAAAGGCACAAAACATTAGTATGCTCACATACAGTAAGTGATGGTTGTGTGACTTTACACTGTATAATTCACCCCAGTACTTTATTTAAGTCAATCATTTGTTTAAATGGATTTGATTACAACCTCTCGCTCCACAAGCAAACCTCTGGATTAATGATGTGGTAGGACTAGTGAATGTCTCGGTTTATTCAAGGTCCCCAGCCAAGTCTGTAGACTTACAGAGCCTTGGAGGACACCTTGCACCTGAGTGAGGGGAAGGCTACCGCAGCTACAACAATAAACACTGGGTGATTGTGTAATGGTGGTTCTCCTCCTCTTCAACCGAAGAGGAGGAGTAGTGATGGAACCAAGGCGCAGCGTTGTGAAATGACATATTTAATAAAGACACGACAAAACAACAAAGACAGAAAACGAACTATACTTGAATAAACTAACAAAATAACAAAACGAATGTGTAGACAAACCTAGACATACGAACTTACAATAAAACATGAAGAACGCATGAGCAGGGAAAATAGACTACACAAAGATGACGATGTACAAACAAACCGAACAGTCCCGTATGGTGCAACAAACACAGACACAGGAGACAACCACCCACAACGAACACTGTGAAACAACCTACCTAAATATGACTCGCAATTAGAGGAAACTGTTATGCTGATGGAGGACCCAAAAGCGACGAAATAGAAACAGAGTCTTTATTCCAGTCTTAGACAAAAACGATACTCCTGATATATCTAAGGTAAAAACAAAACAGGAAAACTGAAATCCTCTCGTCAGTAGAGATGAACGACTGGAGACGCGACCACTAGACACCTGCTCACACGCAGCATCTGATGAAGGCAAAAACACGATAGGGCGGAACAAGGACACAGAACAGCAAACATCAAACAAGAATCCGACAAAGACAGAAGCAGAAAACAGAGGGAGAAATAGGGACTCAAATCAGAGGGCAAAATAGGGGACAGGTGTGAAAGAGTAAATGAGGTCGTTAGGAGAAAGAGAAACAGCTGGGAGCAGGAACGGAACGATAGAGAGAGAGAGCGGGGGAGGGAGAGAGGGAGGAGGAGAGAGAGGAATAGAAAGAGGGAAAGAACCTAATAAGACCAGCAGAGGGAAGCACAGGGACAAGACATGAAGATCAAAGACAAAACATGACAGAAACGCCAAACACCTGCCTCTAATTGAGAGCCATACCAGGCAACCCTTAAACCAACATAGAAACAGAAAACATAGAATGCCCACCCAAACTCACGTCCTGACCAACTAACACATACAACAAACTAACAGAAATAGGTCAGGAACGTGACAGATTGGACGACGACTGACTTCAGAAGAATGGGCCATGCCTGATTGGCTCTGATTGAGCCAATTAAAGTGTATTTGATGTGAGGGGTTTAAAGCATGGTGACCATGGCGACCTGCTTTAATGGGAGAGGGTGTTTTACAGGACCAAACTAAGAAGGTAGGGATAGAAGGAACAGCTGAGGATGATGACAGGGAGGTCGGATTCTACCTCTTCAGTCACATGTAGGCCTAGTGTAGATTCTAACTATGATGAAAAAATGTATCGTATACACTAGCCTTGAGAACCAGGCTTCCCTAATTAGAAGGAGGTGTGACAACAATGTGATTTGGAGGTATGGCTACGGAAGACTAAGTATACACACTCTTAGAGAAAGGGGTTCTTTGGCTGTTCGCATCGGAGAACCCTTGTTGGTTCCATGTAGATCCCTTTCTTTGTGGAAAGGGTTCTACCTGGAACCAAAAAGTGTTCCTCAAAGGGGTTCTCTTATGGGACAGCCGAAGAACCCTTTTAGGTTCTAGATAGCAATTTTCTTTCTAAGAGTGCACATATAGTATGTACACCTCTCATCATCAGTCCTACGGCAGTCCTGTAAGCTTTGCACAGAGCACATACTGTGTATACATTCTGTCAGAGAGTAAAAGGCAACCATTTCACCTGATGTCTCATACAAGGCAAACACATGCCTAGTGCCTCTGAGAAACAGTCCTCCTGGGCACTAAATGTATCACACGGCATCAGTCCACAATGAGCAACACCTCACAATGGCAATATCTCCCAGCCACTGCTGTTAAAAGGGATTCCACCTTAATGCTCGCAAAGCACATCATCCATCTCCACTGCTAAACTAATATCCAAGATTGCTAGGCTGCACCGAATATCAATTTGGAGGAATGACCTCTAGTGAGACAGAGGGTATGGGGTATAGGAGCACTGCCTCTGTAGATACCTGAACAGAAACCAAGGTGCTAGAGTCCAGAAGGCAGGACTGATTTGTTTAAGCTCTAGTGGTCTACAGTATGCAGGTAATCAGGGTCTGTCTCTGGTCCATGTGCGGTCCACACCTGTGATTAAGTCACTAACCCAGCATGGTCGACCTGGGCCATTTTTATGCTTGATAAATCACTACTGCTGTGAACAGGGACTAAATTAGCATCTTATTATGATAATTACCTACCTTCTGTTTGTAGTGTAATGATCAAGATGGTCACAAGAGAAAAGCACAGGGTATGAAATTAACTGCATCTGTGATGTGGTGAGGTTGCACCCAGGTGCAGAGAAGAGACCAGACAAGGAATCAGTGGTTAAGGATAAACATAATACTTTACTTAGAAATGTATAAAGTTGCGTATAAAACACCTGTAAAAATTGGTAAACCTGAGGAACCACTGGACTTGTTTGAGTGAGACAGGACGAGGCCAGTCGGTGACTGCCCTCACTTTTACGGGGTCCATTTGGATGCCGGCGGTAGAGATAATGTGGCCTAGGAAAGAAACTTGGGATACATGGAACTCACACTTCTCTATCTTGATGTATAGTTGAGTCTGCCGGAGGGGTCTCAGGACTTGGCGGATGTGCAGGATGGTTTCCGGAAGGGTCTTGGAGAAGATCAGGATGTCGTTGAGGTAAACAAAGACAAACCGATTCAACATATCCCTAAGCGTGTCATTGACCAATGAATACTGCCGGTGAGTTCGATAATCCGAAGGGCATGACTAAATGTCCACTCGGGGTGTTAAAGGCAGTCTTCCATTCATCTCCCTTCCTGATTCTCACCAGATTGTAAGCGTTGCGGAGTTCCAGTTTGGTGAAGAATTGGGCCCCATGGGTCAACTCCAAGGGAGCGGACATCAGGGGTAGGGGGTAACGATTCTTAATCTTAATCCTGTTCAGCCCTGTAATCGATGCAGGGACGCAGACCTCCATCCTTTCCCACGAAGAAGCTTGCACCAGCTGGGGATGTAGAGGAGCGAATGAAACCTGCCTCCTGCGACTCCCGGATGTAATTGTCCATGACTGCTGCTTCAGTGGTCGAGAGGGAGTACAGAAAAGTCTTGGTCTGCCGGGGTACACGGCGAGGCTCTTGGTGGTGGTCTTAGGCATTTAGTCTGGTAGTTCTTACCCCAGTCTAGTAGGTGTCTCGTGTACCAGGAGAATAGTGGGTTATGTAGCACTAGCCAGGGGTACCCTTGGATAAGGGGGTGCTCAAGAGCAGTGATCAAATGAAAACTAAGAGTGAGTGGTTCACCCCAACCTGCAGTAGAATGGGCTTGGCCTGATATTCCACCGGGCCGGAGCGGCGTCCATCGAGGGCTTGAATCTGCAGAGGGATGGGACATTTGACGCAGGGGATTTGTAATTCTCTGGCAAAGGCTTGGTCAATGAAATTATCCACGGCCCCGGAGTCTACGAAGGCTTGAATGTGGTGCTGACAGTTGTCCCAATGGATGGTTGCGGGTAGTGTCAGACGATGACCGGGTAGCTGGGTTGTAACTGCACAGCTCGTCAGGGTCTCCCCTTGTCCTGTCGAGTCCCGGCGTTTCCGGTCAACTCTGGGCATGTAGAATGGAGATGGCCAAGACCTCCGCAGTAGAGGCAGTAGCAGTCGTGCATGCGCCTGTCACATTCCTGTGGGCTCAGATGTGTGCGTCCCAGCTGCCTGAGCTCCTCAATGCTGGGCTCGGGGGGCTCTGGGTGCTCCGGAAACCGGGATGTGTCAAAAAGGCGCTGTCTCACACGTTCTCGGATGCCAACCCTGATGGCCAGCGTTATCAGAGACTCGAGGTCCTCTCCCAGCTCCCGAGCGGCCAGTTCATCCTTGATGGAGTTTGACAGACCCTGGTGGAAAGCGGCCTCAGTATTCCACCCACTCTTGGCGGCGAGGGTGCGGAACTCAATGGCGAAGTCAGCCACTGGTCTGGCCGCTTGGCAGAGGTTGAACAGTCGGCTATCCGCTTCTCGTCCGCCAACTGGTATACTAATATGGAGCTGCAGGATGGTGGCTGCTGTTCCCACACCGCTGTTGCTCACGCCAGGACTTTGCTCGAGATCAGAGAGATGATATAGACGATCATGGCCCAATCATTGTGGAACAAAAAGGACTGTAGCTCTAACACCAGAGAGCACCGGAGGGTCCGGAGGGTCTCTGATATTTGGGAGAGTTGTTCTTGCTGCCGCAACAGCAGTGGTCCTTGCTGGGTTATAGCATTCTGGATCTGGGTGATCTCTGCTGGGTCCATGTTGAGGCAGAAGCTTGCTGTGACGTAGTGAGGTTGTACTCAGGTGCAGAGAAGAGACCAGACAAGGTGTCAGGCATGTGCATACTTGAGGTGAAGTGAGGTGCAGAAGAGCAGAGAATTGTGAACAGGCACATACTTTATTACGGCAGGAGAGATATACAGACGGACGCAGCTGCATCAAAAACCTCCTCCAGCCAACAAGGCAAAGTGTATAGCGCGCACAAAATTCACACAACATAAATGTATAACAATACAAATAAGCTTTGTGAAAACACACGGAAAATAACAAACGCTTAGCCTAGTGCATACAACACGTAACACACAAATAATTTCACACGAAGACATGAGGGGGATCAGAGAAATAAATCCATGCAGTGTGATTGGGGAATGCAAACCAGGTGTGAATGGAACAAGACAAAACAAATGGATAATAGAAAAATGGAGCGGCGATGGCTAGAAAGCCGGTGACGTCGACCGCCGAACGCCGCCCAAACAAGGAGAGGGCACGACTTCGGCAGAAGTCGTGACACAAGGAATCAGTGGTTAAGGATTAACATAGTACTTTACTGAGAAACCGTAGCCGCAGTATCACACTACACTTGAAAAACAACAAACACTAAATCAAAAAATAAATAAATAAAGTCATAATAATAATAAAAAATTAAATAAAAATATAAACCTCACTCAGGAAAACAACACACACAGTAAACAATTCAAGCTTCTGCAAAGGACAACAGAAAACACACCTCTTTTAACAGGGAAATCAAAATGAGTAAATAGTTCACACCTGTGTGTCATGAATGTCTCTAGGACGGTCTCTGCCGCCCTCTGGTGACAGGTGGAACCATGAACAAGGCAGTTAACCCACTGTTCCTAGGCCGTCATTGAAAATAAGAATTTGTTCTTAACTGACTTGCCTAGTTAAATAAATGACAGTTTCAAATGAGATGTAGGGATTATTCTTATCATCATAGGAACATCTAGACTTCTGTACCACTCCCCATTCCCTACAGATTAACTGTTTGGATCTTTGGCTTGTATTTATCTCACAGTATTGCTATAGGAGAGGCAGTACATTATACTCAACACATCTCCCAGTATTGGGAAATAACTGAAAGGAATTTCATTCTGAAGCGCAGAAAACCCCTACCATACCCTGGTTGGGAATGCATTTCAGTCATAGTGACTTCCAACTCATACAGTTGTTGGAAACCTGCCAGCAGAAAATATGTAGTGGGATAATGGAGTGTTGTAAAGCAATATCTTCTGCATTAAAATGGGCCCATACAGAGGCAGAACAAAGCCTGGCATGGTGAGCTTGCTTTACAGTAGTCAGGAGCAGAAAATCAGGAAGGGAGACTCCCGTTCTGTATGGAGGATTTCCACAAAACTCAACGGTGGCCATAAGTTATGGTCCTTCCACTACAATAAGCTTCATTACAGTACTTAATACTATATTTAGTTGGGCTCTACATACATATTCCTTTCGGTCAGCATCTGAACTTAACTACCTGTCTTTGTCTTCATTTTAATGTCTGAATGTAAGCTGTTAGCTCCTGGAGTTAGGTTTGGTGGAGGCTCCATTAAGAGGTTTTTAGTGAGCTGTCAGGTTGTCAGGTTTTTAGTGAGCTGTTTTTAAAGAAATGGAGACTGATTTCCACTCAAATGGTTCCATACATGAGTTGTTTAATGGTTATGCCTTTTAGATATGTCTCGATAACACACTGTTAGTACGACAGAGGTTCTCTTTCCACAGGTTGTATTGATCTCACTTTTCCCACTTTGTCAGTGCTTTCACGTGGTAATTTTGAAGGAAAACTAACGAGGGATAATTCTATTTTGAAACTCATGGGCAGAGTTGGGTGTGCTAGTAGAGTTGGGGGTGCCAATAACAACTGCATGGGAAACATATGGAAATTGCTGTTTCACATAGTGGATCTGATTCTCACCCTGATGATAATGGTAGGAGCTTAAATATCCTGTATAATACCTACTGCCTTTTTGCCCTTGCAAGGCACTTTACCCCTAAGCAACCCCTGTGCTGCTCCCAGCCTGTGATGTTTGTGTTGTGTGTCAAATTGGGTATTGTACAACTAAGCAGGGTTGGTCCTGGTCAGTCCCTGCATGGGAGACAAAATGCTGCTGGAAGGGGTGTTGAAGGGCCAGTAGGAGTCACTCTTTCTTCTGGTCTGAAAAAACAACAACAATGCCCCAGGGCAGCGATTGGGGACATTGCCCTGTGTAGGGTGCCATCTTTATGGTGGGACGTTAATCGGGTCTCCTGAATGTCAGTGGACACAAGATCCCACGACACTTATTGTAAGAGTAGGGGTGTTAACCCGTGTCCTGGCTAAATTTTCAATCAGGACCTCTTACCATCATGGCCACCTAATCATCCAAAGCTTCCAATTGGCTCATTCATCTCCCCTCCTCTCCCCTGTAACTATTCCCCAGGTCGTTCCTGTAAATTAGAATGTGTTCTCAGTCAACTTACCTGGAAAAATAAGAGTCAAAAGAATATGCAGACAAATGAACCAATAAAGCAAATGTTGTATTACTGTATTGTATCTAATATCTTCATATCGTAGGCCTAAAGGGAAGTCAATTGCATTTACAGTTGAAGTTGGAAGTTTACATACACTTAGGTTGGAGTCATTAAAACTGTTTTTTCAACCACCCCACAGACTTCTTGTTAACAAACTATAGTTTTGGCAAGTCGGTTAGGACATCTACTTTGTGCATGACACAAGTCATTTTTCCAACAATTGTTTACAGACAGATTATTTCACTTATAATTCACTCTAACACAATTCCAATGGGTCAGAAGTTTACATACACTAAGTTTACTGTGCCTTTTAAACAGCTTGGAAAATTCCAAAAAATTATGTCATTGCTTCAGAAGCTTCTGATAGGCTAATTGACATAATTTGAGTCAATTGGAGGTGTACCTGTGGATATTTTTCAAGGCCTACCTTCAAACTCAGTGCCGCTTTGCTTGACATCATGGGAAAATCAAAAGAAATCAGCCAAGACCGCAGAAAAAAATGCATAACCTCCACAAGTCTGGTTCCTCCTTGGAAGCAATTTCCAAACGCATGAAGGTACCATGTTCATCTGTACAAACAATAGTACGCAATTATAAACACCATGGGACCACGCAGCCGTCATACCGCTCAGTCTCCTAGAGTTGAACATACTTTGGTGCGAAAAGTGCAAATCAATCTCAGAACAACAGCAAAGGACCTTGTGGAGATGCTGGAGGAAACGGGTACAAAAGTATCTATATCCACAGTAAAACGGCTCCTATATCGACATAACCTGAAAGGCCACTCACCAAGGAAGAAGCCACTGCTCCAAAACAGCCATAAAAAAGCCAGACTACGGCTTGCAATTGCATATGGAGACAAAGAGCCGACTTTTTGGAGAAATGTCCTCTGGTCTGATAAAACAAAAATAGAACTGTTTGGCCAAAATCACCATCGTTATGTTTGGAGGAAAAAGGGGGAGGCTTGCAAGCCGAAGAACACCATCCCAACCGTGAAGCACGGGGGTGGCAGCATCATGTTGTGGGGGTGCTTTGCTGCAGGAGTGACTGGTGCACTTAACAAAATAGATGGCATCATGAGGAAAGAAAAGTATGTGGATATAATGAAGCAACATCTCAAGACATCAGTCAGGAAGTTAAAGCTTGGTCGCAAATGGGTCTTCCAAATGAACAATGACCCTAAGCATACTTCCATACTTCAAGTTGTGACAAAATGGCTTAAGGACAACAAAGTCAAGGTATTGGAATGGCCATCACAAAGTCCTGACCTCAATCCTATAGAAAATTTGTGGGCAGAACTGAAAAAGCATGTGAGAGCCAGGAGGCCTACAAACCTGACTCAGTTACACCAGCTCTGTCAGGAGGAATGGGCCAAAATTCACCCAACTTATTGTGGGAAGCTTGTGGAAGGCTACCCAAAACATTTGACCCAAGTTAAACATTTTAAAGGCAATGCTAACAAATACTAATGTAGTGTATGTAAACGTCTGACCCACTGGGAATGTGATGAAAGAAATAAAAGCTGAAATAAATCATTCAATCTACTATTATGCTTACATTTCACATTCCTAAAATAAAGTGGTGATCCTAACTGACCTAAGACAGGGAATTTTTATTGGATTAAATTTCAGGAATTGTGAAAAACTGAGTTTAAATGTATTTGGCTAAGGTGTATGTAAACTTCCGACTTCAACTGTTTTTTGGATCAAAAGTAGTAGTAGCACATTAGTAACTTATAAAACAACATTGGGGTTTAGGCATTTGGTTTACCTATAGACTAGTTCTACTAATGTTGCTTGTGACAATACACTGAAAGGTCACCTATGTTATTTGACAGGAATAATCCATTGTTTAACAATACTTAAATTCCCTAGGACTTAAGAGTTGGCTTTCAGATATTCACTTTACGAGATACGATCTGTGAGTCATATTACATCAATTCCACTCAATGGCAAAAACAAGGATTGTTAAAAAATTAACGGTTCAGTTTTGGAATATAGCGGTCCCTCCAAACATTAAATTCCTAAATATACGTTCGTATCACGCCTGTAGGAGTCAGTAAACTAAGCTTTTCCACCTTTCTTCCCCCAGCATGCTCCATTTCCTCATCCAACGGGAGAAATACGAGCTCAGTATCAGCATGTAAACGAGACTCAGAAGTAGGCTACAGAAAGTCACTATTTACGTCTTTGCTAAATACCCCGTCAACCTGGGCACCCTATGGAGGGACAAAGCTCTAACAAATTATAAAACAGTAGGCTAATATCTCGCTGTAGAAAACGTAATGAAAACTTTGTTCATTGCTTGCAAGTTCCCAGGCATGTTTTTTTCTGGATTTGCTCTGCGCTGATACAAGTCTGACAGTTTACAACAAAGTAATTTGTAAGGAGATTCTCGACAGGTAAGACCGCATATTAAACTCTACGTTATATTGTAGTAATTCACAGTACTGTTTTAGACAATTAATGGGTGTTTCGTTGTTGACTATAACAATTCAATAACTTTACCAAGTTTGCTGATAGCTTTGTTTAGCCGAGCTGCTGATTTCACGAGCTGTTAGGGCTTCATACAGAGCACGTATAAGCGCACGTATAATTTGCAACAAACACAACGATTATGTTGTGTAGTCTACCATAAAATAGCATCACGTTCACATGATGTTAGTTACATGGGATTAATGTGTGAACATGTCACTATAGGCTACTAAATTAATACAAAATCAAATGTAGCCTCAAAGTATGAAGGAACATTATAAGCATAACATTGAAATGTACTTTTCGGGAAGACGTTTTCACATGTGATTAGCCAACTAGTGAGCATACAATTTGTATAAAATGGTGCCAGCAGAAATTGCTGCATGCATCATTCCTAAAGGAATGTACAGTATATGGGTTATGCCTCATGCAGAGACCTAAGCAATGTGAAGTATCAAGACATAAATTCAGAGCACTTTGAGGAGGAACAGCTGAGAGGCGGCTAGTGCTGATCTAGTATGTGGGAAGCATGCCTTGTCAAACAACTGTCTTCTAGCTTGAACAACTGTCTTCTAGTTTGAGTGCCATAATGATTGTCTGTCTGTCTTGCAAAGGATGTGTCTGAAGCACAGATATAGCATGTTTATTGCTTAACAATGTTATCACGTCTATCAATGGCTTTTTAGACCAATATATGACAGAGTCAGAGCATTCCTTGTAGAGGTCGACCGATTAATCGGCATGGCCGATTTAATTAGGGATGATTTCAAGTTTTCATAACAATCGGTAATCTGCATTTTTGGAAGCCGATTATGGCCGATTACATTACACTCCACGAGGAGACTGCATGGCAGGCTGACCACCTGTTACGCGAGTGCAGCAAGGAGCCAAGGTAAGTTGCTAGCTAGCATTAAACTTATCTTATAAAAAAAACGATCAATCTTCACATAATCACTAGTTAACCTGTTTGGGCTGCAGGGGCAGTAATGAGTAGCCGGATAAAAGGTGCCCATTTCAAACGGCCTCGTACTCAATTCTTGCTCGTACAATATGCATATTATTATTACTATTGGATAGAAAACACTCTCTAGTTTCTAAAACCGTTTGAATTATATCTGAGTAAAACAGAACTCATTTTGCAGCAAACTTCCTGACAGGAAGTGGAAAATCTGAAATCGATGCTCTGTTCTAGGGCCTGCCTATAAATGATATGACAACGATTGTTCCCGACAAAGGACCCCTTGTACAACATTCTGATGAAAGATCATCAAAAGTAGGACCCATTTTATGATGCTATTTCAAATATCTGTCGAACATGTGAAATAGTCGTTTGCGCCCAGATTTTGGTTACTCTCTCGCTATACCTAAGCTGGATGTCGTAATGAAGTTATTTTTAGAATTCTAACACGGCGATTGCATTAAGAACTAGTGTATCTATCATTTCCTATACAACATGTATTTTTTAGTAACATTTATGTATAGTTATTTGGTCAGAATAGTTGAGTGCCATAAAAATATCCGCACATTCTGGGAAAAAGATGCTACGTTAGCACAATGTATAACCACTGATTTCAGCTCTAAATATGCACATTTTCGAACAAAACATACGTGTATGTATAACCTGATGTTATAGGACTGTCATCTGATGAAGCTTATCAAGGTTAGTCAAAAATTATATATATATATATTTTGCTGGTTTATTCGCTATCGCTAACGTGCCTATTGCTATCGCTAACGTGCCTTGATGAATGAATGCGGTAGTGTGGTAGGCTATTGTAGTAAGCTAATATAATGCTATATTGTGTTTTCGCTGTAAAACACTTAAAAAATCTAAAATATTGGCTGGATTCACAAGATGTTTGTCTTTAATTTACTATACACCATCGATTTTTCAGAAATGTTTTATGATGAGTATTTAGGTATTTGACGTTGGTGTCTGTAATTACTCTGGCTGCTTCGGTCCTATTTCTGACGGCAGCTGTGATGGTAGCTGCAATGTAAAACTGATTTATACCTCAAATATGCACATTTTTCGAACAAAACATACATTTATTGTATAACATGTTATAAGACTGTCATCCGATGAAGTTGTTTCTTGCTTAGTTTGGTTGGTTCTTGGTTAGTTAGGTTGGCTTTGTCCATGCTACCTGTGCTGTGAAAAATGTCTGTCCTTTTTTGTATTTGGTGGTGAGCTAACATAAATATATGTGGTGTTTTCGCTGTAATTTTGGCTGGATTCACAAGATGTTTATCTTTCACATGCTGTATTGGACTTGTTAATGTGTGAAAGTTAAATATTTCTAAAAAATATATTTTGAATTTCGCACCCTGCACTTGAAGTGGCTGTTGTCATATTGTGCCCGGCTTCGGGCTTGCAGCCCAAAGAAGTTAACTACACATGGTTGATGATATTTGTAGTTGAACTAGCTTGTCCTGCTTTGCAAATAATCAATGCGGTGCCTGTTCATTTATCATTGAATCACAGCCTACTTTGCCAAATGGGTGATGATTTAACAAGCGCATTCGCGAAAAAAGCACTGTCGTTATACCAATGTTCCTAACCATAAACATCAATGCCTTTCTTAAAATCAATAGACAAGTGTATATTTTTTAAACCTGCATATTTAGGTAAAATAAATATATGTTAACAGGCAATATTAACTAGGGAAATTGTGTCACTTCTCTTGTGTTCTGTGCAAGCAGAGTCAGGGTATTTGCGGCAGTTTGGGCCGCCTGGCTCATTGCGAACTGTGTGAAGACCATTTATTCCTAACAAAGACTGTAATTCATTTGCCAGAATTTTACATAATTATGACATAACATTGAAGGTTGTGCAATGTAACAGCAATATTTAGACTATTGAACGGTTCTGTATTTCACTGAAAGAATAAACATTTTGTTTTCGAAATGATACTTTCCGGATTTGACCGTATTAATGACCTAAAGCTCGTATTTCTGTGTGTTTATTATAATTAAGTCTAGATTGAGCGGTGGTAGGCAGCAGCAGGCTCTTAAGCATTCAGTCAAACAGCACTTTCCTGCATTTGCAAGCAGCTCTTCGCAATGCTTGAAGCACAGCCCTGTTTATGACTTCAAGCCTATCAACTCCAGAGATTAAGCTGGCAATACTATAGTGCCTATAAGAACATCCAATAGTCAAAGGTATATGAAATACAAATGGTATAGAGAGAAATAGTCCTATAATAACTACAACCTAAAACTTCTTAACTGGAAATATTGAAGACTCATGTTAGAAGGAACCACCAGCTTTCATATGTTCTCATGTTCTGAGCAAGGAACTTAAACGTTAGCTTTTTTACATGGCACATATTGCACTTTTACTTTCTTCTCCAACACTGCGTTTTTGCATCATTTCAACCAAATTGTTCATTTGAGACTAAATATATTTTTATTTGTATTATATTAAGTTAAAATAAAGTGTTAATTCAGTATTGTTGCAATTGTAATTATTATATATATATATATATATATATATATATATAAATCGTCCGATTAATCACTATCGGCTTTTTTTGGTCCTCCAATAATCGGTATCGGATTTCGGCATTGAAAAATCATTATCGTGTCTCACCTGTCGTAAGAACGGGACCAAGGTTCAGCGGATGTTGAGCTCCACATATTTAATTCAAAGAGAAACTTAAATAAAATATATCGATAAACGAACAACTAAACGTGACTACGTGGTGCACATGCACAAACACAAAACAATATCCCGCAAACACAGGTGGGAAAAATAGCTACTTAAATATGATCCCCAATTAGAAACAACGATTACCAGCTGCCTCTAATTGGGGATCATACAAAACACCAACATAGAAAATAAAACTAGAACACAACATAGAAATTATAAACTAGAATACCCCCTAGTCACGACCTGGCCTACTACACCATAGAGAAACAAGGGCTCTCTATGATCACGGCGTGACATATCGGTCGACCTCTAATTCCTTGTTTAGCCTATAACCATTGTCATTCCTTTTAACTTCTCTAGGGTAGGGGGCAGCATTTGGAATTTTGGATGAAAAGCATGCCCAAATTAAAGTGCCTGCTACTCAGGCCCAGAAGATATGATATGCATACAACTGGTATATTTGGATAGAAAACACTCTAACGTTTCCAAAACTGTTAAAATAGTGTCTGTGAGTGTCATGCCCTGACCGTAGAGAGTGTTTTATGTCTCTATTTTGGTTTGGTCAGGGTGTGATTTGGGTGGGCAGTCTATGTTCTATGATTTTGTATTTCTATGTGTTTGGCCGGGTGTGGTTCTCAATCAGAGGCAGCTGTCTATCGTTGTCTCTGATTGAGAACCATACTTAGATAGCCTTTTCCCACCTGTGTTTTGTGGGTAATTATTTTCTGTGTGTGTTTGTGTGCACCTCGGTTGCGTCACATTCTTTGCTGTTTACCTGTTTGTTTTTTGGTTGTTTCGGTTTCACTTTCATTAAAAGATGTGGAACTACATGCACACTGCGCCTTGGTCGATTTATGACAGGGAGTTTGAGGATAGCGAGCGTGACAGAAATACCCACCACAAGAAGACCAAGCAGCGTGCGCCAACCTGGAGGAAGAGTTGGACGGGGGAGGAGAGAATGGTAGAGGACAAGACCCGGTCACTGAAGCCCGAGAGGCAGTTCCAAAACATTTTTTGGGGGGGTACACGGGGAGTGTGGCAGAGTCAGGTTGGAGACCTGAGCCAACTCCCCGTGCTTACCGTGGCGAGCATGGGACTGGTCAGGCCCCGTGCTATGGGGTGACGCTTACGGTGTCGAGGCGGAGCATTCACAGGCCGGTGTGCTCGGTGCCAGCGTCCTGCATTTGCCGGGTGGAAGCTGGCATCCAGCCAGAACGGGTGGGGCCAGCTCTGCGCTCGAGACCGCCAGTGCACCTCCACGGCCCAGTGTATCCGGTGCCTTGGCCAAGGAAGAGGTCTCCCTCCTGCCCGGAGCTGCCAGAGTCTCCCTCCTGCCCGGAGCTGCCAGAGTCTCCCTCCTGCCCGGAGCTGCCAGAGTCTCCCTCCTGCCCGGAGCTGCCAGAGTCTCCCTCCTGCCCGGAGCTGCCAGAGTCTCCCTCCTGCCCGGAGCTGCCAGAGTCTCCCTCCTGCCCGGAGCTGCCAGAGTCTCCCTCCTGCCCGGAGCTGCCAGAGTCTCCCTCCTGCCCGGAGCTGCCAGAGTCTCCCTCCTGCCCGGAGCTGCCAGAGTCTCCCTCCTGCCCGGAGCTGCCAGAGTCTCCCTCCTGCCCGGAGCTGCCAGAGTCTCCCTCCTGCCCGGAGCTGCCAGAGTCTCCCTCCTGCCCGGAGCTGCCAGAGTCTCCCTCCTGCCCGGAGCTGCCAGAGTCTCCCTCCTGCCCGGAGCTGCCAGAGTCTCCCTCCTGCCCGGAGCTGCCAGAGTCTCCCTCCTGCCCGGAGCTGCCAGAGTCTCCCTCCTGCCCGGAGCTGCCAGAGTCTCCCTCCTGCCCGGAGCTGCCAGAGTCTCCCTCCTGCCCGGAGCTGCCAGAGTCTCCCTCCTGCCCGGAGCTGCCAGAGTCTCCCTCCTGCCCGGAGCTGCCAGAGGCACCCTCCTGCCCGGAGCGTCTAGAGGCACCCTTCAGCCCGAGGCCCGCTACGAGGGTCCCCAGTCTGGGGTCGATGGTGAGGGTCCCCGCTCTAGAGGCGCCACCTAAGTGGGCCGAGCCAGAGGTGGAGCGGGGTCTACGTCTCTCGCCAGAGCCGCCACCGCAGAGAAATGCCCACCCAGACCCTCCCCTATAGGTTCAGGTTTTGCGGCCGGAGTCCGCACCTTTTGGGGGGGGGGGGTACTGTCACGCCCTGACCGTAGAGAGCGTTTTATGTCTCTATTTTGGTTTGGTCAAGGTGTGATTTGGGTGGGCAGTCTATGTTCTATGACAGTAGAATGGCAAGATGACAGCAATCTGTAAGTCATTGAGAAAGGACATCAGTTCTGTATGTGAATACATGATAACAATGATGGAGAAATCGGATTAACTCGAGGGACAATCAAGGTGGAACAACATGGTTGTGGATGGAATCTCAGAATATCCACACGGAGTCTGAGCACAAAATGATGGAAATGATCTCAGAGAAACTGAAGATTGACCACAGGAAGATTGAGGTGGAGCTCGCCCACAGGACTGGAAAACCCACCATGTGACAAACCCAGGCCGATAGGGGTCAAGTTCCTGAGGGTCAAGGACAAGGTAGTTGTTCTGGAAAGAGCCAAGAACTTGAGAGGAACATATATAGTGCATTCAGAAAGTATTCAGACCCTTTCTCTTTTTCCACATTTTGTGATGTTACAGTCTTATTCTAAAATGGATTGAATAACACTTTTCCTTTTCAATCTACACACAATACCCCATAATGACAAATTGAAAACATTTTTTTATTTTATATTTGCACATTTATAACAAATTTAAAAACATACCTTATTTACATAAGAATTCAGACCCTTTGCTATGAGACTTGAAATTGAGCTCAGGTGCATCCTGTTTCCATTGATCATCCTTGAGATGTTTCCACAACTTATTTGGAGTCCACTTGTGCTAAACTCAATTGATTGTACATGATTTGGAAAGGCACACACCTGTCTATATAAAGGTCCCACAGTTGACAGTGCATGTCAGAGCAAAAACCAACCATGGGGTTGAAGGAATTGTCCGTAGAGCTCCGAGACAGGATTGTGTCGGCACAGATTTGGGGAAGGGTAACAAAATATTTCTGCAGCATTGAAGGTCCCCAAGAACACTGGCCTCCATCATTCTTAAATAGAAGATGTTTGGAACCACCAAGACTCTTCCTAGAGCTGGCCGCCCGGCCAAACTGAGCAATCAGGGGAGAAGGACCTTTGTCAGAGAGGTGACCAAGAACCCGATGGTCACTGTGACAGAGCTCCAGAGTTCCTCTGTGGAGATGGGAGAACCTTCCAGAAGGACAACCATCTCAGCAGACAGAAGCCACTCTTCAGTAAAACACACATGAAAGCCCGCTTGGAGTTTGCCAAAAGGCACCTAAAGGACTCTGACCATGAGAAACAAGATTCTCTTGTCTGATGAAACCAAGATTGAACTCTTTGGCCTGAATGCCAAGCATCACATCTGGAGGAAACCTGGCACCATCCCTACGGTGAAGCATGGTGGTGGCAGCATCATGCTGTGGGGATGTTTTTCAGTGGTAGGGACTGGGAGACTAGAATAGGATTGAGGGAAGGATTATCGGAGCAGAGAGATCTTTGATGTAAAACCTGCTCCAGAGCACTCAGGACCTTAGGCTGGGGTGAAGGTTCACCTTCCAACAAGACAACGACCCTAAGCACACAGCCAAGACAATGCAGGAGTGGCTTCGGGACAAGTCTCTGAATGTCATTGAGTTGCCCAGCCAGAGCCTGGACTTGAACCCAATCAAACATCTTGAGAGGATATGCAGAGAAGAATGGGAGAAATTTCCCAAATACAGGTGTGCCAAGCTTGTAGCGCCATACACAAGAAGACTCGAGGCTGTAATCGCAGCAAAAGGTGCTTCAACAAAGTACTGAGTAAAGGGTCAGAATACTTATGTAAATGTAATATTTCAATTTGCAAACATTTCTGAAAACCTGTTTTTTGTTTTGTCATTATGGGGAATTGTGTGTAGATTGAGGGGGAAAACCCTATTTTAATTCATTTTAGAATAAGGCTGTAACGTAACAAAATGTGGAAAAAGTCAAGGGGTCTGAATACTTTACGAATGCACTGTATGTGTAACTGATAGATGCACACAAACACTACATGTTAATGTTTTTAAATGTACTGTATGTAAATTGTAATGCAATTTTTGTTGTCTAACCCCCGTAAGACTAGATGTCACCATTGGCTTTGGCTAATGGGGATCCTAATATATCAAATACAAAATCAGATTGCGCCTTTTAAATGCATTTCTTGCATTTTCCATTGTCCTGGATCTGATATGTTTCCTCAAGCACTTGGTCAATATTGTCAACAGCCACATTTTTGGTTTTAACCTTTATTTCCATAGACAGTTGGCCCTGTTTTTTTTTATTGAGCTCTTAAAGATGAGCCATGAGTGAAAAAGGGCGACAATCTCATTCCTTCAATGCATTCTCCAGATGTTATGTGCATTGCACTTTACATGCTTTGAAGCATATTCAACGGTTCACTTGTAGGCCCATTGTGGTTGACCACTCAGTATACTGTACAATGTCTGTCAAGCCTGTACAAACATTTTGTTCAGACATTTTCTAATTTATCAGTCTTTGTCAAGTGTTTTCCAAGTCCACTTAAACAGACCAATGTCCCTTCATACCACATTTTGCCATACTTTCGGATTCTTCATCCTCTCCAGAGGGAGGTGTTGAAGTCACACTTGAGAAAGCACAAACCAAATAGATTTTTTAAATTCTCTGACAAAAGTCCCTCTACTTCTACTCGAGGTGAAAATGATGAATCAGACACCTTATTGATAGGAACAGCTCATGGTCCTCCTGGAATCAGATTTTTTTTTGACTCAATCGTGGAACGTAGTCAGAGAAATGCTGATGAATGTCTTGCTTGAGTTGTGTATACAACTGGTTCACCTCTGATGCTCATAGGCAATGTGTATTGGAAGAGATTTCTGAATATTCTTCGCCCAGCATACACCCCTCCAACCTGAGATGCTTTATCAACTAATTTGCTGGATGCAGAGTTCAACAGAGTTCAACAGATTTCAAGTGAAGGTCAAGCAAATCATACAGAAAGCAGATTGTATTGCAATCATCTCTGATGGGTGATCGAATGTTCGTGGGCAAGGAATAATTAACTACATCTCCACCCCTCAACCAGTATTCTACAAGAGCACAGACACAATGGACAACAGACACACTGGCCTCTACATTGCAGATGAGCTGAAGGCAGTCATCCATGATCTTGGACCACAGAAGGTATTTGCACTGGTGACAGACAATGCTGCGAACATGAAGGTTGCTTGGTCTAAAGTGGAGGAGTCCTACCCTCACATCACACCCATATGACTGTGCTCCTCATGCATTGACTTTGCTCCTCAAGGACATCATGGCACTGAAAACAATGGATACACTCTACGAGAGCCAAGGAAATGGTTAGGTATGTGAAGGGTCATCAAGTTATAGCAGCAATCTACCTCACCAAGCAAAGTGAGAAGAATAAGAGCACCACATTGAAGCTGTCCAACACCTGTTGGAGTGGTGTTATCATGTTTGACAGTCTCCTGGAGGGGAAGGAGTCTCTCCAAGAAATGGCCATATCAGTCTGCCAATATGGACAGCCCCATCAAGAGAATCCTCCTGGATGATGTATTTTGGGAGAGAGTGGTAAGCAGCCTGAAACTCCTGAAACCTATAGCAGGAGCCAATGCACGGATTGAGGGAGACAATGCCATCCTGTCTAATGTTCAGACTGCTTGCAGATGTAAGAGAAGAAATCTGCACTGCCCTGCCCTGCCCACCTCACTGTTGCTCCAAGTAGAGGAAACTGCAGTTCTGAAATTCATAAAAAAGCATGAAGACTTCTACCTGAAGCCCATACATGCAGCAGCGCACATGTTTGACCCAAAGTATGCTGGCAAGAGCATCTTGTCTGATGCAGAGATCAACAAGGTCTATAGTGTCATCACAACTGTGTCGTGCCTCCTTGGCCTGGATGAGGACAAGGTTCTTGGCAGTCTGGCGAAGTACACTTCCAAGCAATGGGATGGAGATGCAATATGGCAGTCGTGCCAACATATCTCATCAGCAACCTGCTGGAATGGACTTTGTGGATCGAAGGCTCTATCCCGTTGCCTCCATCATCCTCCCAATCCCACCAACATCAGCCACCGCAGAGCGCAACTGGTCCTTGTTTGGGAACACACACACACCAAAGCACGCAACAGGCTGACCAATACAAGGGTTGAAAAATTGGTGGCCACCCGGGCAAATTTGAGGCTTTTTGAGCCTGACAACGAGCCATCCTCAACAAGGTTGGAAAGTGACAGTGAAGAATAGGCCTCAGAGTCTGATGTTCAAGAGGTGGACATTGAGGAGGTCCAGGGAGAAGACGTGGAAGCCTGAGAGGAAGATAAGCAAAGCTTTAGTTTCTAGACTTTTTACAGATGTACAGTCATGGCCAAAGTTTTGAGAATGACACAAATATTAATTTTCACAAAGTCTGCTGACTCAATTTTTATGATGGTAATTTGCATATACTCCAGAATGTTATGAAGAGTGATCAGATGAATTGCAAAGTCCCTATTTGCCATGCAAATGAACTGAATCCCCCAAAAACATTTCCACTGCATTTCAGCCCTGCCACAAAAGGACCAGCTGACATCAAGTCACTGATTCTCTCGTTAACACAGGTGTGAGTGTTGACGAGGACAAGGCTGGAGATCACTCTGTCATGCTGATTGAGTTCGAATAACAGACAGAAGCTTCAAAAGGAGGGTGGTGCTTGGAATCATTGTTCTTCCTCTGTCAACTGTGGTTACCTGCAAGGAAACATGTGCTGTCATTGCTTTGCACAAAAAGGGCTACACAGGCAAGGATATTGCTGCCAGTAAGATTGCACCTAAATCAACCATTTATCGGATCATCAAGAACTTCAAGGAGAGCGGTTCAATTGTTATGAAAAGGCTTCAGGGCGCCCAAGAAAGTTGATTCAGCTGCGTGATCGGGGCACGACCCGTACAGAGCTTGTTCAGGAATGGCAGCAGGCAGGTGTGAGTGCATCTGCACACACAGTGAGGTGAAGACTTTTGGAGGACGGTTTGGTGTCGAGAAGGGCAGCAAAGAAGCCACTCCCCTCTAGGAAAAACATGGACAGACTAATATTCTGCAAAATGTACAGGGATTGGACTGCTGAGGACTGGGGTAAGGTCATTTACTCTGAATCCCCTTTCCGATTGTTTGGGACATCCGGAAAAAAGCTTGTCTGGAGAAGACAAGGTGAGCTCTACCATCAGTCCTGTGTCATGCCAACAGTAAAGCATCCTGAGACCATTCATGTGTGGGGTTGCTTCTCAGCCAAGGGAGTGGACTCACTCAACATTTTACCTAAGAACGAACCATGAATAAAGAATGGTACCAACACATCCTCCGAGAGCAACTTCTCCCAACCATCCAGGAACAGTTTGGTGACGAACAATGCCTTTTCCAGCATGATGGAGCACCTTGCCATAAGGTAAAAGTGATAACTAAGTGGCTCGGGGAACAAAACATCGATATTTTGTGTCCATGGCCAGGAAACTCCCCAGACCTTAATCCCATTGAGAACTTGTGGTCAATCCTCAAGAGGCGGGTGGGGCAAACAAAACCCCACAAATTCTGACAAACTCCAAGCATTGATTATGCAAGAATGGGCTGCCATCAGTCAGGATGTGGCCCAGAAGTTAATTGACAGCATGCCAGGGCGGAGGTCTGACAATAAATTTCACATGCTGTTGTGCAAATGGAATAGTGTCCAGAGCATGGAGGAGCTACCAGGAGACAGGCCAGTACATCAGGAGATGTGGAGGAGGCCGTAGGAGGGCAACAACCCAGCAGCAGGACCGCTACCTCCGCCTTTGTGCAAGGAGGAGCAGGAGGAGCACTACCAGAGCCTACCAGAGCACTAAATGACCTCCAGCAGGCCACAAATGTGCATGTGTCAGCATATGGTCTCATTTGTGGCCTGCTGGAGGTCATTTTGCAGGGCTCTGGCAGTGCTCCTCCTTGCACAAAGGCGGAGGTAGCGGTCCTGCTGCTGGGTTGTTGCCCTCCTACGGCCTCCTCCACGTCTCCTGATGTACAGGCCTGTCTCCTGGTAGCGCCTCCATGCTCTGGACACTACGCTGACAGACACAGCAAACCTTCTTGCCACAGCTCGCATTGATGTGCCATCCTGGATGAACTGCACTACCTGAGCCACTTGTGTGGGTTGTAGACTCCGTCTCATGCTACCCCTAGAGTGAAAGCACCGTCAGCATTCAAAAGTGACCAAAACATCAGCCAGGAAGCATAGGAACTGAGAAGTGGTCTGTGGTCACCACCTGCAGAACCACTCCTTTATTGGGGGTGTCTTGCTAATTGCCTATAATTTCCACCTTTTGTCTATTCCATTTGCACAACAGCATGTGACATTTATTGTCAATCAGTGTTGCTTCCTAAGTGGACAGTTTGATTTCACAGAAGTGTGATTGACTTGGAGTTACATTGTGTTGTTTAAGTGTTCCCTTTATTTTTTTGAGCAGTGTACTAATTGAGTGTATGTAAACTTCTGACCCACTGGGAATGTGATGAAAGAAATACAAGTTTAAATAAATCATTCTCTCTACTATTATTCTGACATTTCACATTCTTAAAATGAAGTGGTGATGCTAACTGACCTAAAACAGGGACTAGGATTAAATGTCAGGAATTGTGAAACTGAGTTTAAATGTATTTGGCTAAGATGTATGTTAACTTCCGACTTCAACTGTATGTTGAAAACGTTTTTGGGAGATGCGATGGATCATTGGGGAATCATTCAATATTCCCTTTCTTTTGTTGTTCAGTGAAATCATCCCATGTGAAGAGTCAACTCATTTAATACAATTTCAATTTGTAACTAAATCTTTTTTTTTTTTCTATTGGAAGGACTTAATTGCAAATTATTAAGGTAAAAGATTTGTGTCTGTCTCCGTATGATGTTGTAAATATTTCCAACGCAAAAAAATTACATTTAAATGGTTTTAATATTAATTTGCATATATTTCCGTTAATTCCCACGGAAAGTTTCCACCTCTGAATATTCCCCAAAATGTGCAACCCTAGTCCCAATTATGTTTATTTTGCCTCTGTGTCCCATAGGCTACACTCATGGTGACCAGCTCGAGCCCTTTTCCGCTGCCCCTTCATGAAAGTTCCTATTCTCTTGGACAGTCTGAACAGCGCTGGGTACATCCCATGCCACTGGGCCACAATGGCTGCTATATCAGCATTTTTTTTGTCCTTTTGACCTCTGGCTCAGGGTCTCAGTGCCAGTCTGTACCCACTGTGGCTACAGCTCAGGGCCAATCACAAACAGGAACAAGGCTTGGCCTCTGTCTATTTGAGGCATCCCTGGCTGGATCGGTCCAGGGGGTCAGACTCTGACTGTGCATCTACCCCTGGCTGGCTCACAAACAGCAGCTCAGATCACACCCATACTTTTCAGACTGCTCATTTCAGGATTGAAGACAGTAAATGTATCCATGTTTTTCTGTGCTGTAGTGCACATTTATGAAATGCTTCTCGGATGCGGCCTCCAGCTATACATCCGCTGCGAGCACATTCTGTGTCTATATTTTGACACTGCTATTTGAGCAACCTCACGCTGCCGTTTACTATTTTAGAGTCATGCATTCTGCATGCTCTTGTTTTTAAGCAGTATTTCCTTTGAAATCTCAGCGTGAAACTTGTGTTGCGCTTGCTATAAAATGGTAGGGATCCCTTTGCTCGGTTCCCTTGCGGTTAAGGGTATCTTGTTTAGACAGTTGGGTTATAGTGTTTCAGAAGTGTTGTTCTGGTGTGACTGCCAAGGCATCCCCTGCCATTAGCTCAGATTATTTCAGCTTCGGCAAGGCTTTTACAAGTGCTATCAAACAATGACAGTATTATGAATGGGAAGGCAAGCTGTGTCCTGCTCAGACTGAGACATGTTGATATCTTCCTTATCGGCTCAGAATTGCTGTTATTTAGTACGTTGGTAGATGATGGCAAATACAACATGTCTTATTACCTATAAAGGCTAGAGTTCCTCAGAACTGAGAAAGACTTGACTGGCTGTTACTCTACGATAAGTCATGCTCAATGCAACCCTACCTCATAGCAGTGGTAATGTCTAGCTTGTTGACTAATGGGGGAGGATTTCCTGACAGTGAATGTAGCCAGTGACAATTGTCTTTGTCTGGGTTTTTGGCAAGCCTTGTCTGGGCTTGGCCTCTGGCTGTTTGAACTGTTATCTGAGATGAGAGCCACCTCTCAAAAATAAAAGCTGCATAAAACTGGACTTTTACAAGGCACCTACTGTATAGAGCACTGGGGAGGTAGAAGATGATTAGACAACACCTTTAAGATCCCTATCAGCTATATGTGCTGTAAACTTTAACATGATTGAAATGGTTGCTTCTCTTGGGAGGAAAAATGCTTTACTTGGAAATGAAGGCCTCATACGTGCTCTTAATTTTTAAAGGCCACAATCTGAGGGATTGGTTTGGGTCATGTTTTTACAGTAACAAGGGATGTGTGGTCCTAGTGTTTTCGTAGAGACATTTATAAAAAAAAACACACAAAAAAAAAACTGTATTCATCCTTTACAGCACCACCCTAACATCAACATATGTGAAAATGATATGTTTCTATGTTGTGTGGAAAAAAAGATGTGTGCATCATGTGATTTTAACCAATTATGAGTATGCATTGCTGACTAATTGTCTACTAATTGGTTGATGTAAGCGGAAAGTGTTTCCAATATCTTTTTTACTACAAAACGTAGAAACGTGCCATTTTCACATATGTTGATTTTTGGGGTTGTCACGCCCTGACCTTAGAGATCCTTTTTATGTCTCTATTTTGGTTTGGTCAGGGCGTGAGTTGGGGTGGGCATTCTATGTTTTTGTTCTATGTTTTCTATTTCTATGTGTTTGGCCGGGTGTGGTTTTCAGTCAGAGGCAGCTGTCTATCGTTGTCTCATTGAGAACCATACTTAGGTCGCCTTTTCCCACCTGTGGTTTGTGGGTAGTTTTCTGTTTCGTGTCTGCACCAGACAGAACTGTTTCGTGTTCCTTCTCCTGTTTGTTGTTTTTGTTCGATTTGGTTTTTTGGATTAAATCATGAATACTTTAAACGCTGCACCTTGGTCCACTCTTCCTTCAGCCCACGAGAACCATTACACAGGGGTGGTGCTGGAAATGATGAATATGAAGTTGAAAGATTTCGAAATGTCCTTATAAAGACTAAAACATTATGGATGTCGTGGGAGAGAGTAAAGTGGAAACCCAAATAGAGTTTGGAAGATGAGCAGGCTTCGGAGTTGTAGTACGTATCTGTGAACCTTTATTTAGCAGAGGCTTGAAGGAGTACACAGTCAGGCATGAGGGAGCAATTTCTTTGTGTCCCTTTAGATAACTAGTCTATCTTTCTGGAGTGAATATGTTATTTAAAAGTGATATTATTAATGTCTAACCCTTGCTATATTGGGTTGCAATTCAACTTTAATGATCATATCCATACATAACCAATCTCTCACTATCCGAAGAGTGTTATATGGAAATGATTTGTTTCAGGAGCTTGCCAGCTAGCTGAAGTCAGTTTGTGACTGGCCTGTGTTTGATGAATTGGCCCATATTTTATATCTCCTACAGGACTGATAGAGGCAGGTCTAGGGGTGGATGGATCCCTCATCAGGCTTCATTATTCAGATCCTCTTGATCATGAAGTGACATTTTAACTGGCTATGAAACAGGTTTTTAATAATGTACTTTTTGGGAGGTACCTCAGCAAAATATGATATTTTATGGAGTGTTGATGTCATCGTGCTGTGGTGAAATTTAACAATACAAAGTGGAACCTTAAGGCTTCTCATTAGTAGAGACGGAGCCCCTATGTGAGATATTGAGAGGAGGGGGGGGGGGGGGGGTGTGATCATGGGACTACCGGTGTGTGATCATGGGACTACCGCTCATCTGCTGTATGCTCTGACCTCAAGATGATTTAGTCCCAACCTAATGTTTATAGGCTAGTCTGTAGCATCAATCACTTATCACAGACACTCACTGCTCATTGCCTGACAACTCCTACCATTGACCTCTGTCTCTCTCTCAGAGCAGAAAAAAATTCTTATTGTTTCAGGAAAGAGTTGGTTTTCCAGCTGTGACTTGAACACATCTGTACCCCACATCACAGGCCCATCTAATGTTAATTTGTGAGTTGCAGTAGCACCACGTAAAGGGTAGGATAAATAATTTGTCAATACAGCATCTATTCCCTGAGTCAGCATAGTCTGACCCCTGTCCAATGTGAACGAGTAGCTAGCTAAAGTCTTTAGTAGACCTAGCAGGGGAATTAGACTTATTCCAGACAGAGTTGCTCACATAACTTTTAGTAGTCAGAGCAGGGAACAGTCAGTTCCTGGAAAGTTTGTTCTTCATCCTCTCTGTTCTCCCATCGCATCTCAGATCAAGTCAATGTTTGTTTTGTCATATGCACAGGATACACAGTACAATGAAAAGCTTACTTGCAAGCTCTCCTCTCAACAGTGCAACAACAATAAATATCTAAATAACAAAAAATAAAAAGTAGATTGTTCTGTTCATTTCTATCCATTTCAGTAGCAACCATGGTAATAATGTAGTAAAAACACCTACTACTAGGAAATATTCTATGGCAATATGTAACCTAGTACCTGAGCCACAGTGTCTGATTTCTGTCCAGTGTGAAGTAGTGGCCTAGCTAATGCTTTTAGTAGGCCTACCATAACACTTATTCTGTACAGTGTGAAGTAGTAGCTACTATAAGTGAAAGACCTCAGAGAGTTGTCCCCAGTGTGACTAATGGCAGACAAGGGAAGCTCATTGCCAAGGCACAGCCATCTCTCCCTCAAGCTCCCGCCAGGCCTATAATCAAAAGCACCGTTGTGAGCTAGAAGAAAGGCTTGCTGGGCTTCTTGGCTAGGCTACCACACTGTGGCAATTTAAACAAGTCGGTTAACATGGACCTCCCTCTCGCTACTTCTCTCGACTTTCCCCGGGCTTCCTCACTGTAGACATATCATTCTGAACACATCTCTTCTTTTTATCAATGTTTTGCAGAAGGAGGTCAGCTAGGCTGTCTGTCATTTACTGCTGTGTATGAAGTAATAAACTACTGATTAGATGCTCCTATACCTGTAATTACTATATCATGTATCACTTCCCAGCTCTGACAGGGAAAACTTTTTCCTTTTCATTCTCTGACTTGGAGAGTTTTGTTGATGTAGATTATTATTTTTTGCCAATTGGCAGACACTCTTATCCAGAGTGAATTTAAAGGAGCAATTAGGGTTAAGTGCCTTGCTCATGGGCAAATTGATAGATTTTTTATTTCACCTAGTCAACGCAGGGATTTGAACCAAGGACTTTTCGGTTGCTGGCCCAACACGCTTAACCTCTAAGCTAGGCTACCTGTCGATCTATGTGATCCTATAACCCCTATTATAATTGTGTCACTGTGCATCATAGATCTCTAGCGGAATGGATAGCTGCATCCCTGTAGTTGACTTGTGTAACTCCTCTGAGCACCTACCACAACACAAATCCACACTGCCACCTGCATTCGCAAAATACTTCTGGTTTTGACTTCAACCATTGTGGTTTTGACTTCAACCATTGTGGTTTTGACTTCAACCATTGTGGTTTTGACTTCAACCATTGTGGTTTTGACTTCAACCATTGTGGTTTTGACTTGAGCCATCGTGGTTTTGGACTGGTCTGCTCGCTCTGGCGTAAACTATATTTGACACCGCTTAAATACAATCATTAGTGCATCTGGAAGCAACAGCCAAGCCTCTTATTTCCCCTGCTGTCTGCCCCAACATCAGCTGAGTGACTAGTCATGGGTCATTTGCCTTTCAATCTCACTCTGATTCCCCTGCATTGCATTACTGCAAGTTGAACACGAGCTCAAATCATATTCGGGTTCCAGACTTTTTATTGGTTCACTGAAATTCACAATATGAAGCAAATGGAAGCACTGATTTATGATGCTCTAAAGATGCAGTCATGTCAATGCTTTTCCTGGTGTATTGAGTGGATGTCCGTCTGATTTGCCCCCTAGCTTCTCCGTAAATAGTTGACCTTTTATGACCCTAAAATAGATGTTCTGAATGTCCTCCCCAGTGGTTTCACCAGGGACTATCAATAATACATTACACTCAAACATCTGGTATGTGAAGCCTCTCGTTTCCTTTACCTGTTGCAGTGTGTGTGTGTGTGCGTGCCTGCCTGTGCACATCTATATTTCTTTTAGCATTATTCCCATCTGTAATATAATTAGTTTGACGCTGTGTTTATCTTCGAGAAAACAGAGTGACGCTGCTGGCAGTTCGAGTCAGCAGATCCATTCAGGAGGATATTCCTTGATTTAGAACTCCTATTTAGCCATGTTCTTCTCAGAGATTTCGGTTCAACTATTTATGTTTTCCTCATTAATCCGACACTTCATTTGCATGCAAAATTAGCTGTTTGGTTTGTTTCATGTTGCTATAAAATTGTAAGAGTTGTTTTGAAAAGGCATTTTGATTCTTTATCCTCTCCCTCACAAATAACATTATAAATATTAGGAAAAGTCCCTTGAAAAGAAAGGATTAGCCTAATTCCAGTTAGCCTAATTAAATGACTGGAAGGATATTGTATGACAGTTTGTACTAACTGTGAGCTTGCTCTATTTGCATCCATCACTGCAGTTTCCCCATCACTGCACTCTAGCCATGAATTATACTGTTCATCCAGATGGAAGAGTGCCCTCTACAGGCCGTCCAAATTCACACCCAGCAGCAGTCCTCATCTCATCTAAATACAAAGCTGTCTGGGCCCTGTTTGCAGTGGTAACCATGAGCGGGGCAGGCTGGCACTGTACTGACCGACCGAAGCATTTAACATTTCAGTCACAATTTGTAAAGGGAGGATAATAAAGAGTTCTTCAAATACATTGCAATGGCCATTTTAATGTGGACCTTAACATTATTTTGTGCTTACATAATGCAACTAAACAAAGTCAAACATTTCCTGCAAGCTAGCTACATTTAATGGATTTCTAACAGTTCACAGGAAGGAAACGACCATCATCAGCATTTCCCATACAAATCCTGGAATCTTATTTTTGCTATTTTGTGAAGGCGAGATTCAGGGATTTTTCTTGATTGAAAGCAATAGGCCAGGAGGAATTTCTAGATCTTTCTGCACATTGTTGGCCAGAAGGAGTTTCTCAACTGAAGCCTGCAGACCATGATACGTCCTTGCCACTTCACAAACCAGAGCCCTGTACTATTCTCACTCAAACTAGCAGGCAAATTGTCAAGCTTCTTTTGAAGTGTGAAAATGGTTGGCTAAAATAACAACACTGTGTCAATACGCAGAGAAATGTTACATTGATAAAGTCCTCGGACCATTGCAGAAATCCATACATTCTAGAGTGACCTGTTGGTGTTTGTTTACGGTCATGAGGTCCTTGTCCTCTTTTCCAGGGACTGGCCTCCTCAGCTGAGATGACGCAGACAAGTTGACTCATAAACCCCTTCCCTCCCTCTCTCTTTGTCCCACTCTAAATCCACCACCCAGGGGCGGCAGCGGGGGTTTGTTTGGTGCTGCTACAACACATTCACACATTTTGAGGGGTCCCCACTTAACAAGTAAATGGGGTTGAACCCACGCATGCTGCGTAGCCTGCTGTACGCTTGCTTAGCTCGCACGGAGAGTCGAGCTAGGCTTGAACTCTGGAACTAAATTGCACACCAGGAAAGTGTCTGAAAACACCCAGTGTCTGGGCCTTTGGGTTTGAAGGGTTTGATCCCATTTAAGACCATTAGAAAACATTGGCCAATTCTTGAAATGGAAAGCAATGGAAAACACAGTCCAGAGAGGATGCCAGTGGTTTCTGTCTCAAACTGTGAGGATAAATCAGAATCCATGAGAGCGTTCACCGAGGCGTTTCCATGAGTATTGTTCTTCTTCTAGAGACTGTGGTTGAGAATGATGTACCATGTGCAGACGTGACCACAGGACAGACATGGACATAGACACAGGGCACAGTCACCCTAGTTATAGACTGTTCTCTCTGCTACCACACGGCAAGCGGTACCGGACCGCCAAGTCTAGGTCCAAAAGGCTCCTTAACAGCTTCTACCTCCAAGCCATAAGACTGCTGAACAATTAATCAAATGTCCACCAGGACTATTTACATTGAACCCCCCCATCCCCAGTGCAGCTGTGGGACTGGGTATGGGTCTAGGAGTGCTGGCTTTCCCAACAGACGTGGGAACTGCCACAGACCGGCTCAGTCAACTCATTGGACGCTACACAGGCACATGGCATGAGGCAGGACCAAGTCATTTTAGTATGTGGTACCCCGTTTTACAAACTAAAGTTCACTAAATAACACATACAACTTGGTAATGGCCAGTGTCACTGCATTTGAATAGTTAGCTACTGATCAGGAAATACTGTCACTGCTAGACATACAGTAATTGGGCTGCTGGATAGCCAGACTAACTACATATCAGAGGTAGCTTTACTCTCATCGTGGCTGTACGTCGGCCTTTTGAATTTGATTTTGGCAATGAGGCCCCGTATCTACTTCCCCAGAGTCAGATACACTTGTGGATACCATTGTTTTGTCTCAGTCCAGTGTGAAGGAAGTTATAAGATGTTTCTCAAGTCAACTAACTAGTGTTATCATTGCGCTAGCACTAGTTAGCGTTGGCTATGGGATACATAACACTGGTATCCACTAGTTCATATGACTCTGGGGAAGTAAATAAAGGGCCTCATTGCCAAAATCCTGAAGTGTCCCTTTAAGCTATGCTTCTCAGTTGCCAGTGTGCAAGGAAAGCAGCTGGGACAGGGTAGTGCGGTTGTGGGGAGAGATTGTCAGTCAGGAAAGGAAAAGTAGCTGGTGCATCATACACAGGCTGCTTCTAGTTGTGTGTAAATCTTAATCCATAATTTGCTAATCATTTTGTATTCATTCAAATGATTTACAATTTACAAATCAAGAAGCACTTGACTTGACTAGCACTTGCAGATAGTGAACTATATTTTTTGCATTGTGATTTTGTGTTTAGTGATCATGTTGCGTATACAGTATGTGATTTATATTCCTTGATTTACAGTAGTATTGGCAGAAATGTACCCAATTAGGCAAAAGTGAGTTTAGTAACCTGGTTAAAAATTAAGTAATCGTTACTGCACCAAATGCAACTGTTTTTGACCAGATTCCTTGGTGATTTATCTGTTTAATTCAAACAGTTTATTTTTATGTATCGCTTTTCACTTGCAGGGAAACATGTTTTTCCCATTTAAGAGTTATTTTGGTAATTTATGTTTTGTAATGTGAAGCGTATTTTTAGAATCTGAACTGTATCAAAGCCTATCTGCACTTGTGTCTCATTTTGTGATATTTGGCCCAACACTTTTAATTCCTAAGGTGTTTATAACTGATCTGAAATATTCTGCACTGTTAATGGGCACCCGAGTGGCGCAGCGGTCTAAGGCACTGCATCTCAGTGTAGGAGGCGTCACTACAGTCCTTGGTTCGAATTCAGGCTAAATCACATCTGGGCGTGATTGGGAGTCCCATAGGGCGGTGCACAATTGGCCCAGTATCGTTCAGGTTTGGCCAGGGTAGGCCGTCATTGTATATAAAAAATAAAAATAAATCTTAACTGACTTGCCTTGTTAAATAAAGGTCAAATAAAAATAAATAATTAATGCACAGATGGCCTAATTAGTGTGTAATAAATTCTGAACCCATGCTGTCCACGCTGCCTAGGTAGCCCCTGTCTGTCCCTCTCTCATAGGCTATAGACAGACCAATGGGATGATGGACTATATGAAGACACGGACATACTGTAGGTATTGTAACGGCATTGTCATATTTGATATACAATGCACATGCCCATCTGCGCGGTGACAAGCTCAGTATGCAAAGTGCTTTAGCTAGTAGCTTTATAGATTAAAATGTCATTATTGTGGAATAAGGCACATAGGTATGCGTTCCGCTGCTGACACTGTAATGTATCAGGGCCTTGTAGTGATTTCAGAATTGCCAGATATATCTTGGGGATCGTCCAAATGTGTCCGTTGCCATAAGCACTGAATAGACCTCTCTGATTTAATGACCTGTAGTTTCTGGAATAGACCTTCAGGGCTCTCGGCACCTCTCTTGCTCTTTATTAAAGTGCTTTGCATTTTTAAGATGTGCTCTCCAAATCCACTTTCATGTTACTTTTCTAGTGAATGATTGCTGCAATTTCTTTTCCACTTGTGCGACGTAACCTGTCCCTCCGAATGATATCAGCAATGCAGGGGCACGCCAAATAAAATGCCTCCAGTCAAGACGGTGCCCAGTATATCACTGTTTTAAGGATCAAAACACATGGCTCTGCTTTTGACATTACCATATTTCTGCATCTCAGAGTTTCTGAGGATCTGACATTGGGATGTGGCCTGTGCTGCAAGTGTGTGTGTGTGTGTGTGTGTGTGTGTGTGTGTGTGTGTGTGTGTGTGGGGGCATGTGTGTACACACACACCACCGTTCAAAAGTTTGTGGTCACTTAGAAATATCCTTGTTTTTCAAAGATTTTTTTTTTTTGTCCATTTCAAAAGAACATCAAATTTGTCAGAAATACAGTGTAGACATTGTTAATGTTGTACATGACTATTGTAACTGGAAACTTCAGATTATTATTGGAATCTACATAGGCGTACAGAGGCCCATTATCAGCAATCATCACTCCTGTGTTCCAATGGCACGTTGTCTTAGCTAATCCAAGTTTATCATTTTAAAAGGCTAATTGATCATTAGAAAAACATTTTATTTGATTGAGGCCAAACGTAGGGCTGATTGCTTTGCCAAGGAGGAGAGGGGAAGGAGGCGGAAAAGGGGAGGGGAGTACCAGGGTATCTGCCAGGGAGACCAGGGCTCTTCTCTCTTTCTCCAAAGCTACCATCCCTAAGGGGGAATACACCACAGACCTGGCAATCCGCTCAGCAGAGGAACTCCTCTTATTAGAGGCAGCAGCCATTCTGGCTCACATTGGATTTACTGTATAGAATCAGCGCCCTTCCTGACTGTTTAATGTCAAATATGAAGTATTCCTTTCCTTTTTAATAGGCCACCCCTGGTGTTCATTCTCAGTGTGTAGGATGTTTAATAGGCCTGGTGTTCGTACTCAGTGTGTAGGATGTTTAATAGGCCTGGTGTTCGTACTCAGTGTGTAGGATGTTTAATAGGCCCGGTGTTCGTTCTCAGTGTGTAGGATGTTTAATAGGCCAGGCCTGGTGGTCATACTCAGTGTGTAGGCTGTGAGAATGTACAGATGGAGTAATTATAACACATTTTGGGAAAGACTAGCTCAACCTGCTAAATTAAATCAGATTTATTTTGAAAAGCTTTCAGTCTCGTTATTAACACCCCCAAGCATGCAGTTTTTAAGCTCTGTCATCTGTTGAAGATTTTATGAAAAGGTACAAAGGTCAGCAAATTAAAGAAAATGCATTGAGTTGATTTGTTCCTTTTCTTTGTCGGCACACCTGCTATTCTTTGAGTGTCGTATAAGATCTCTTCTCCTTTGATAATCCTTCGGGATCTGATATCAAAGATGGTATTATCTCTCAAAAAAGTGAGATTCTGTCTCTATCCCCTGTGCATGGGGATCTTAAAGGGACATTTAACTTTTTTGTGAAGCTTATTTTCCATTAACCAATAATGATAAATACTAGCCAGGAGATTCTGGACGTTGCCAAGGAACCAGCTAACCCATTTAAAAACAATTTGGATGAAACAACAAAAATAAATACACTTTCCCTTTAAGGTTTCACAGGAGAACAGCAATATGAAAGCAGTGGAGTATGAAGTCTGGTTTTCCAGAATGTAGGAAACACTTGGATCAGGGTTAGATTCGAGGAAGAAAGAAAAATACCAATTGCCAGTTCATTGCCATCTTTAACTTATGTTTCACAGTCTTATTTATGGTTTGGAGAGCCACAACAAAACAAAAACTAATGACATGTTTACTATACATTTTTCTTTTTATTTAAAAAAAATAAGAATGTCTCTTAAAAATGCCACGTCCTCAGTTATTGTTTCTCTTTATTACCTCCCTCCCCTTGCACCCGCCACTCATCAATGGGAACTGAGTGGGACTGTGGCTGGGGCTGGAAGCAGAGCACCCAGGCTCTGATTGGTCTGCCTGTAATTGAATGAGTGCCATGTGAGAGAAAAGCCCCACAAGAAAGAGTGAGAGAGCGGCTGAGCAGCTGGCCTGCTGTTAACTAGGACAATGGAGGAAGATGCCGCTCAGACCTGCACGGCCTAATGCAGCATGAGCTCATGGAATAGACTGGAAGCTCTCGCTCCACTCACTGTCAACCTGCATTCTTTCCACTTAGACACTCACTGACTCATTCTAACCTCTGGTCTGACAGATTTGGCATGCCCATTACCCAGAAAAGGATGACATCTCTGCTTGGTAGCTTATTAATCATGGCTAGAATAGCTTATTGAGTGTTTAAATGCACCCATAAGACATTTTGTCCATTTGATCATGGGACGGCAATGGTATGTCCAAAGACCCCAAATAGACAGTGGTTCGCTGTACTAAGTATCTGTTCTGCCATTTTCATTGACTCAATTCACTCCAAAGGGAAAACTATGTTCATCACAAGTGCATTCATTGCCTCTTGTACTGCTTTCCACTGTATCATTCCCATGTGTTGGTGGTTCATTAACATGATAACAATTGCCATCTGCCTGTAGAGGTTTTTAAAGGTGAATACAGACACACACAAACACACATACATAAACAGATGCGCAGCAGACAATCACACGCACAGGCAGAGGAGCAGTTGACCTCGTTTACCAATTTAGAGTTGTGTGTGTCAGACTAAATATTGTTTTCTGTGATCTCCCAGTCCTTTAATGCCCCCTGAATGACATTTGCCACTTGGCTGCACTCTCACTCATTCACAAAACACAAAGCCTACCTTCACATTATCTGTAGACTCCATTCTGGCTTCTACAAAACATCTACTCACAAAGAACCCTTCACTGCTGTGTGCCTGTTCTTTACAGTAGCTGTATGTGGTTTGTACTTTAAAATGTCCCCATCCATCTTTCATCAAGAGTCAGCTTGAAGTTCAGCCCCTGTTTTTTTAATCTTTTGTTTGACAGGCTGTTCCATTACAGCAAGTGGTCCAACTGCTTCTGTTCTGTTGGCCTCCACCACATCTAAGCCGGTAAGACATGACATCACCTTTTAAATTACTTAATTTCTTCCAGTCGTGTGATGGACTGTTTCTTTGTACCCCATCAAACTTGAATAATTTGTTTGTTATATAATTTCAGTATTTAGGTCATTTTTTAACCAATAATGACAACATTAATAAAATCTACCATAGTTAGTTTTTACATTTGATTTTGTTTTAAATGTCATCCATGAGCTAAATACCACTTGGCTTCCCAAAGACAATAAACCATCAAATCAGATGTATGGCTTATTAATCTGGTCAGGTTTAGGTATCCTCCTGTTTTTCATGATTAATTATGTCATTATATGGTGGAAAATACCTACCTGATTTAATTCCCTACTGCTTTAGGACAATTTATACACACTTTATTAGGAGGGAAAACCCTTTCTGGTATTTTGGGTAGTTTACACAAAGACTGATATTGGGCCTAACAGGAAGTACACTCCTGGGGGTAAATTAAAGGCTACCCAGAGAGGGTTGCTCACTGCTAGGGTATAGGGCCTGCTTCCTGTCTGGCTGTCTCCAAGGCCCTGGGTCGATGGCAACAGGAAAGACCCCCCCCGACACCACCCTAGTCGGCTCTGAGTTTCCCCAGTTTCCCCAGCATCACAGGGCCAAGGCCTGACCTCCAGGCAACTATGTGCACCAGGAAAGTGTTCTGTTCCCTGCACAGTCTCAGTGGTGTAGTAATTAATATTGCTCCAAGAGGACAGGAGGCACACATGGAAACACACTGGGAAGCCCAGACGGGGTCCTAAATGTACCAAATGGCAGCAGAAACAATTTGCAGAATGCACTCAACACATTCAACCTGCTCTGTCCCCATATTACAAAGTTCATGAAGGTTAAATGTAATAAGTTACATTTGGGGAGTCTTTATAAGTAAGTCTTACTTATAATCTCAAGCTTTAAAGCTTTCTCCCCAGTCTTAATTCATGTCTGAGTTAGTTGCTCTGACAAAAATAAGAAAGAACTTGAGGTTCAGGAGCTCCAATTAAAACTAGGTACATCCAATCATGTGTATAAACCCTGGATGCTATTTGTTGGCCATTGAGAGGCTTTGAAGCTACCGGTCGGCCATGTTGGTACTCCCCAGCAGTCCTCCACAGGAATTAATGGAATTCTGAAATGTTTCAATAACAAAATTACATGTATTTAAGTATTGTTTTGGGTTGTAGTGGGGACAGTAACGTTAGTACTCAAAAACAAAATACTTGTTTTTAATCATGTTTAGCTAACATGAATATCATTTTAAAGTATGCATTAAGGTGTCTGTAAAATAATAAACGTGTCAAAAACTAATGTGAACATTAATAAATGCATTCCTATAGCTTCCAAAATCTTTTTTACACTGGAAGACGAGTACCAAGATGGCAGCGTGGTGGCTTCAGTACATGCCCCCTGTCAGTCATCCAGGGTTTATATACATCGTTGGGTACAACAGTTGATAGCACAAACTGTGAAACCAGGGTGGAGAGCAGAAGAATAATTCAGTCTGGGACTCGCTGACCACAAACAAAGTGCCCCGTCAGCAATAACCAACAATAAGTCCCTCCAGCTCCAGCAAACTTTGGCCCAGAGAATCCCAGTGATTTCTTAAACTGAGCTGTGAGCCACTGCTGGGTATACTGTTCAGGCTGGCTTGCCTGAGAGAGAGAGGCTGTGCACAGCAGTACTGCCCAGTGCCCAGTACAGCAGTGACCTCTGGCAGCTAGTTTCCATGCTGCAGTGTTCCCTATTGGCCACTCAGTAGCGTAGAAACATCCGCTACATTCGTTAGCCCTGTGAAAAGGGGGTCGCCCAGGGATACGGCCGGACCAAGCCATTTCTGGGGTGAAATTGCGGAGGGAAAAGCAAATAAAAGCCCAACATTGTCACCATAAATCCCTACGAAGAGGTATAGCTGTGCTTAACAGATTGTGTGACGAGTGTGGCTGTTTCTGTGGTATGTGTGTGGGTGCATAATATGCATGTAATGTTTTGTCTCTTCGTGGTGGGGGAGCTGTTCCTCCCTAAGCTCTGTGTGTTTCTATGCTAGCTAGTATGTTCTCTGAACACTACAGACAGCACTGGTCAGGTTTCATGTGGAGTCACACAATAGCCATGCAGAAATAAACCCATGACAACCCAGGAGGGTTTATGTTGTGGCAAACATAAAGTGGAACTTTAGATCGAGGTATAGCCTGAAGTCTGACTTTGGTTGTACAGTATAAACATTCTAATGAAATGGTCTTAGTCAAACTTTTTATTTTCTAACTGTGATGTGAAGTTTGCTCACAGCCCACCCGGTTGTTGAATTGTTATTGTCATGCTAGATATTAAGTCTTTATGCCAAATGCCATCTCTGTCCTCACACAACCCTTTGCAGTGGACATGCTACAGCAGTTACTCATTCTGCAGTACATCCTGTGGGCTGCATATTCTGTGGTAAATGCTGAGTGTGCTGCTAAGGTTAAGGTGAAGTGAGAGGGAATGAAGACCGAGTGAGTTGGGTGTCCTATTTTACTGTCTCTGTTAGTGTTTTTGTTAAAACATCAAGTCCTCGCTTCACTGCTCTGCAGCACAAGGTCTGTCTATGTGAGCTGATGGCTGTGCTAGAACAGGACCGAGCACGTGTGAGATCAACAGGTTCAGGAATGACGTTGGCTCTTGACCAACATATACTGCTCATGGCTTACTGACGTGATATTATAAGACCGGGACTTTGTGTGTTTTCTACTATGTTAAACTTACTGTGTCTAATCAATGTGCATACTGTGTATAAAAAACATTATGATTCTGATTAAGGCCAATGTAGGCCGAAATGTTTATCTTTTAACCTTGCTTAAATAAAACAACAAATGTTTAATGGTGAGCGAGTGTTGCGCCTTTTCCTTTGCATACCTTTTTCTAGTTCCCAGTTTGTCCCGGAGACGATTTTGTTGTTGTGTCATGGTCACCTGAAGCTCCCTTGATTGTCCCAGGTGACCCAAACCATTTTAAGTAAAGTAACGAAATGGTATCTGAGTTTTAAGGTAAGTGGAATGCTGTTCAGCTAAAATAGTGTACAAATCTTTAAACAATATTATTACATTTGACATGATCACTTAATATTGACTTTTGAATAGGACCCCACCTTGGATTTGAACTAACATGCTGATCTTTCTGCTGCGTTAATTCTCCCACACATTCTTTACCTATAATACATCTCTGCACTTAAGGAAAGATTGCCATGTGCACCAATATTTGAATTATCATTTCATCTGACTGTTCTCTCATTGATTTTATTTATACTGAACAAAAATATAAAAGCAACATGTAAAGTGTTACACGTAGTCTACGGTTGTGACCCCGGTCAAACATACAGCGAAGTTCTCTAAAACTAAGTTGGAGGTGGCTTATGGTAGAGAAATTAACATTAAATTATCTGGCAACAGCTCTGGTGGACATTCCAGCAGTCAGCATGCCAAGTGCACTGTGGTGTTGTGTGACAAAACTGCACATTTTCAAGTGGCCTGTGTAATGATAATGCTGTTTAAACAGCTTCTTGATATGCCACACCTGTCAGGTGAATGGATTATCTTGGCAAAGGAGAAATGCTCACTAACAGGGATGTAAACAAATTTATGCACAACATTTTTGAGAAATAAGCTTTTAACATTTTTGGGATTTTTTTTTTCAGCTCATGAAACATGGGACCAATACTTCACATGTTATGTTTATATTTTTATTCAGTGTATCATAGTTTTTCTTGAGTGTAATTTTAAGAGCTGAGATTTACTTTGAAGTGAACACCATAATGCCCTCAAAGCTCATCACTAAGCTAAGGACCCTGGGACTAAACACCTCCCTCTGCAACTGGATCCTGGACTTCCTGACGGGCTGCCCCCAGGTGGTAAGGGTAGGTAACAACACATCCGCCACGCTGATCCTCAACATGGGGGCCCTTCAGGGGTGCGTGCTCAGTCCCCTCCTGTACTCCCTTTTCACTCATGACTGCATGGCCAGGCACGTCTCCAACACCATCATCAAGTTTGCTGATGACACAACAGTGGTAGGCCTGATCACCGACAACGATGAGACAGACTATAGGGAGGAGGTCAGAGACCTGACCGTGTGGTGCAAGGACAACAACCTCTCCCTCAACGTGATCAAGACAAAGGAGATGATTGTGGACTACAGGAAAAGGAGGACCGAGCACGCCCCCAATCTCATCGACGGGGCTGTATTGAGCAGGTTGAGAGCTTCAAGTTCCTTGGTGTCCACATCACCAAACTAACATGGTCCAAGCACACCAAGACAGTCGTGAAGAGGGCATGACAAAACCTATTCCCCCTCAGGAGACTGAAAAGATTTTGCATGGGTCCTCAGATCCTCAAAAGGTTGCACCATCGTGAGCATCCTGAAGGGTTGCATCACTGCCTGGTATGGCAACTACTCGGCCTCCGACCGCAAGGCACTACAGAGGCCCAGTACATCACTGGGGCCAAGCTTACACCCCCCCCGCCCACGCGGCTGCTACTCTGCTATTATCTATGCATAGTCACTTTAATAACTCTACCTACATGTACATATTACCTCGACACCGGTGCCCCCACACATTGACTCTGTACCGGTACCCCCTGTATATAGTCCCGCTATTATGATTTACTGCTGCTCTTTAATTATTTGTTATTCTTATCTCTCTTTTTTTGTTAGTATTTTCTAAGCTGCATTGTTGGTTAAGGGCTTGTACAGTTGAATACATTTAAACTCAGTTTTTCACTATTCATTACATTTAATCCAAGTTAAACCTCCCTGTCTTAGGTCAGTTAGGATCACCACTTATTTTAAGAATGTGAAATGTCAGAATGATAGTAGAGAGAATTATTTATTTCAGCTTTTATTTCTTTCATCACATTCCCAATGAGTCAGAAGTTTACATACTCAATTAGTATTTGGTAGTATTGCCTTGAAATGTTTGACCCAAGTTAAACAATTTAGAGTAGCCTTCCACAAGCTTCCAATAATACGTTGGGTCAACTTTGATTCATTCCCCCTGACAGAGCTGGTGTAACTGAGTCAGGCTTGTAGGCCTCCTTGCTCGCACACACTTTTTCAGTTCTGCCCACAAATTGTCTATAGGATTGAGGTCAGGGCTTTGTGATGGCCACTCCAATACCTTGACTTTGTTGTCCTTAAGCCATTTTGCCACAACTTTGGAAGTATGTTTGGGGTCATTGCCCATTTGGAAGACCCATTTGTGACCAAGCTTTAACTTCCTGACTGATGTCTTGAGATGTTGCTTCAATATATCCACATAATTTTCCGTCCTTATGATGCCATCTATTTTTTGAAGTGCACCAGTCCCTCCTGCAGCAAAGCACCCCCACAACATGATGCTGCCACTCCCGTACTTCACGGTTGGGATGGTGTTCTTCGGCTTGCAAGCCTCCCCCTTTTTCCTCCAAACATAATGATGGTCATTATGGCCAAAAAGTAATATTTTTGTTTCATCAGACCAGAGGACTTTTCTCCGAAAAGTATGTTCTTAGTCCCCATGTGCAGTTGCAAACCGTAGTCTGACTTTTTTTATGGCGGTTTTGGAGCAGTGGCTTACTTGTTGAGCGGCTTTTCAGGGTTATGTTGATATAGGACTTGTTTTACTGTCTTAACATTGTTTAAAGATTTGCGAAGTTCTCTAAAACGTCTCCTTCCTGAGCGGTGTGACGGCTGTGTGGTCCCATGGTGTTTATACTTGTGTACTAAATCAAATCAAATTTTATTTGTCACGTGCGCTGAATACAACAGGTGTAGACCTTACAGTGAAATGCTTACTCACAGGCTCTAACCAATAGTGCAAAAAAGGTATTAGGTGAACAATAGGTATGTAAAGAAATAAAACAGTAAAAAGACAGGCTATATACACTGCTCAAAAAATAAAGGGAACACTTAAACAACACAATGTAACTCCAAGTCAATCACACTTCTATGAAATCAAACTGTCCACTTAGAAAGCAACACTGAATGACAATACATTTCACATGCTGTTGTGCAAATGGAATAGACAAAAGGTGGAAATTATAGGCAATTAGCAAGACACCCCCAAAAAAGGAGTGATTCTGCAGGTGGTGACCACAGACCACTTCTCAGTTCCTATGCTTCCTGGCTGATCTTTTGGTCACTTTTGAATGCTGGCGGTGCTCTCACTCTAGTGGTAGCATGAGACGGAGTCTACAACCCACACAAGTGGCTCAGGTAGTGCAGTTCATCCAGGATGGCACATCAATGCGAGCTGTGGCAAAAAGGTTTGCTGTGTCTGTCAGCGTAGTGTCCAGAGCATGGAGGTTCTACCAGGAGACAGGCCAGTACATCAGGAGACGTGGAGGAGGCCGTAGGAGGGCAACAACCCAGCAGCAGGACCGCTACCTCCGCCTTTGTGCAAGGAGGTGCACTGCCAGAGCCCTGCAAAATGACCTCCAGCAGGCCACAAATGTGCTACAGAGAGTAGCAGAAGCGTAAAAAAGGGGTTGGCGGGTGGTGGGTGGGACACAATGCAGAAAGCCCGGTTAGCCACTGTGCGAGGGCACTGGTTGGTCGGCCCAATTGAGGTAGTATGTACATGAATGTATAGTTAAAGTGACTATGCATATATGATAAACAGAGAGTAGCAGCAGTGTAAAAAGAGTGATTGATTGGGGGGGGGGGGGGGGCACACAATGCAAATAGTCCGGGTAGCCATTTGATTACCTGTTCAGGAGTCTTATGGCTTGGGGGTCAAAACTGTTGAGAAGCCTTTTTGACCTAGACTTGGCACTCCGGTACCGCTTGCCATGCGGTAGTAGAGAGAACAGTCTATGACTGGAGTGAATTTTTAGGGCCTTCCTCTGACACCGCCTGGTGTAGAGGTCCTGGATGGCAGGCAGCTTAGCCCCAGTGATGTACTGGGCTGTACGCACTACCCTCTGTACAGCCTTGCGGTCAGAGGCCGAGCAATTGCCGTACCAGGCAGTGATGCAACCAGTCAGGATGCTCTCAATGTTGCAGCTGTAGAACCTTTTGAGGATCTCAGGACCCATGCCAAATCTTTTTAGTTTCCTGAGGGGGAATAGGCTTTGTCGTGCCCTCTTCACGACTGTCTTGGTGTGTTTGGACCATTCTAGTTTGTTGTTGATGTGGACACCAAGGAACTATTGTTTGTACAGATGAACGTGGTACTTTCAGGCATTTGGAAATTGCTCCCAAGGATGATCCAGACTTGTGGAGCTCTACAATTTTTTTTTTAGGTCTTGGCTGATTTATTTTGCTTTTCCCATGATGTCATGCAAAGTGGCACTGAGTTTGAAGGTAGGCCTTGAAATACATCCGCAGGTACACCTCCAATTGACTCAAATGATGTCAATTAGCCTATCAGAATCTTGTAAGGCCATGACATCGTTTTCTGGAATTCTCCAAGCAGTTTAAAGGCACAGTCAACTTAGTGTATGTAAACTTCTGACCCACTGGAATTGTGATACAGTGAATTATAAGTGAAATAATCTGTCTGTAAACAATTGTTGGAAAAATGACTTGTGTCATACACAAAGTAGATGTCCTAACCGACTTGCCAAAACTATAGTTTGTTAACAAGAAATTTGTGGAGTGGTTGAAAAATGAGTTTTAATGACTCTAACCTAAGTGTATGTAAACTTCCGACTTCAAATGTAAGTAAGCATTTCACTGTAAGGTGGATACCTGTTGTATTTGGCGCATGTGACAAATAAAATGTTATTTGAATTGAAGTGCAAAGTGTAGGAATATGCTTATAGGTGAAATCAGACATGGTGGCATAGCAGGAAAATCTGAATGCTGTGAACCAAGAGGTTGTGAGCTGAAATCCCAGATGAGGACATGTTATATAATAATTACAATACATTGTGTGTTTATTCATATAGTTTGTCAAATTGTGTTAAATATGTACATTGAAAATGCTATGATAAATGCTCTGTGTGTGTTTCGGTGTCCTTAGCATTGCCAAAAGACAGAGCTGTGAATGGATCAGTGGTTTACCAATCAGGGCCCTGATGGACCACGTGCCCTAGGTAGAATGTTTTTTCTCATTTATTTTGGGTGGAAAAGGAACGTTTGTTTGAGACCATCAGGTTATGTCCTCGGGACAAACCGGGGACTTGACAAAACCTCCCAGGGGACCATGACACCACGTCCCAAGAATGTCCTACAAAAGTCCTCGGGGACGTCCCAGAGAAACTTGGAACTAGATAAAATCTCCAGGGGACATTTTGACACACTGCTCCAAGAATTTCCTAAAACCGACCATGACACAACATCCTGCCGACTTTAGGCGACCATTTTGTGATGTCCTAATGACTCATTATTGTTAGCAGGGAATATGAAGAAGATGAATACACCAGCTTTTGGCGTTCCTTTATTAGACCTGTGAATGCATCCCTAGTTTGCAGGTTGACATTTATTGTCATGAATCTTGCCCTGGAGGCAGAACTTCGTCAAAATTGTCTATATCGTTAAAATTCATGAAAACAAAAATTTGCTTTTTGGTCTTTAAGTTTAGGGTTAAGCATTAGGGTTAGCAGTGTAGTTAAGGTTAGGTTTAACATCGGATGTTATTACTTTTTGGCTGTACCAGCTAGTGACCACTCCGCATTGCTGCCTCCAGGGCAAGATTCATGACAATAAATGCCATCCTGCCTCTAGTTTGAGAACACTGCAACTTCAAACTAGGCCAATCACTAACATTTTCTGTTCTATCCAATTTTTAAATACCCCATATAATCATTTTGAAGCTGTTTCACTGGCAAACAGCCAAAAGCTCCTGACAAGGAAAATGTAACATGAGTTTTAATTTCATATTATATATGCAATTTAGCGACTTAGTCATACATGCATACATTTTACATGTGGGTGGCCCTAGGAATCAAACCCACAACCCTGGCAGTGCAAGCACCATGCTCTCCCAACTGAGCCATACAGGACCATATCTTCATACACCACAGGTCCAATGGGCAAAGAACAGACACAGTCGACCAGGTATTCATGTGTGCTACTTTGCTCGCAAATTTTGCTTGTATCTTGCCTCTCTTCTCTGCAGTGAGGGCTGTTTTCCCTTGGAGTGCCCTCTGTACCTGAATGTGTTGCTATAGAGTTTCTGCTCCTGCTGAAAGAGAGAGGGGAATGAAGGTTATTTGCCTATTAGGGGGTTTCAGGTAAATAGGGAGGAGAGAAATAAGAATGTAAGATTGGCCTTGTATAATTCTGCTTAAGTTAGAAGCAGAGAAAATAGTGGACAATAGTAACCTTACAGTTTTTTGAGTGAGTGAAGATTAGTGGGACTTTCCTTTATTCCATTTACAGAGTCCTAATAACAACCACATGGTCTGTTATATTCAGTCACACATGCTCTGTTATGTTTAGTTAAACAGTTAAGCACACATGCTATATCTGATTTGAAATGTGTTATTTTCTCACTGTTGCCTCACTGGGGCCTGTGTGAACCACACACCAACAGACTATTTCAATAATTACAACTCCACTCTCACGTTCTCCATGTGAATATATTGCCAGTCCCTGGGCCCTTATTCTCACTGCACTGGTTGTTGTGTTTGTTTACCATTTCGATTGTGTTTGGTCTCCTGTGAGCAGTAGAATAGCAATAGAGGCACAGGAGTCAGTCAGGGATGAGTGAGTGAATGGGGTTAGCGGGCAGTGGGTGAGTTACAGTAGCCATAGAATCTCATAACAATGCCTCTGCCCTAACTTCTACTCCCCTCTGTATCCCCTAGCTCCCGATCCTCCACCCACTCTATCTCTCATTATCACCTTGGCTGTGTACATTCTCTCATTAGCTCTGTAAATATGGGGGGATTTTCTTGTGTGCTGCCGACACGGCGGAGGGAATATTCACACAGTTTGCTTGTACCAGGTCTGCTGCTGCTGGTAGTGGGGCTGATGTGGGCTACTACTTACTCACAGTTCACTGAGAATTCTGTCTCACATCAGGCCTGCTGAGCCAAGGGACCACAGTCTACACTAGTAACCACACAAATCGTAGAGGAGTGCTGATGTAGGATCAGTTTAGCCTTTTAGATCTTAATTATATCGACGGAGGCCCCCTGATCCTAGATAAGCACTTCTACTCTGAGACGCTTTGTAAAGAAAGCCTACTGTCTCAACATGTTGGACTAACTGAACTATCATTGGAAGATCAATGTATGTCCAAAGAGCAGTGGGCGTAACCCCGATCGCATACATCACACTTAAAATAAAGTGCTCTCAAGCTCAGGAAATCTGGATCAAAGGCCATGATGATGACGTTGAGTCTCATATTAGGGAATGTGTCGATACCTAATCAATTGTACATGCATTCAACTGAAATGTGTCTTCCGTATTTAACCCAACCCCTCAGAGAGGTGAGGTGCAGGGGGCTGCCATAAATCAACATCCACGGCACCCAGGGTACAGTGGGTTAACTGCCTTGCTTGGGCAGAACGACAGATTTTTACCTTGTCAGCTCGGAGATTCAATCCAGCAACCTTTCGATTCCTTGCCCAACACTCTAACCACTAGGCTACCTGTTACCTACGAAACATGGCTAGTAGATAACAGGACCCTCTATAGGTTGGATGACAGCTAGGCTTGTTTTTATTATAGATGAATGAATGGAGAATGTGTGTTAAAATGTGTGTAGAATGTGTGTAGAAGAGCTTAAGAGACTATCTAAAGAACATTATTTAACAAGGAGGTATTTGGTTTGATGGACTGAAACAAGGTTTAGGTTGCTGGAACATTACTGGAGTTGTTTATGAATCACTCTTCTGATGATGTAATCACTCTTCTAACAAGGTAACCAACCCCCCTTGTTCAAGCTGATAGTTGTATGATAGTAGTCATGTTTGTACCATCGAGTATATTTGATTCTATTATCAAACATACAATATAACTCTTGTGTTAGTGAACATTTTGGATAAGATTGGAGGAAAATCCCATCTCTGATTGTGTTTTCTTGCAATGAGCGCCATCTGGTGAAAGTGGCATGGAACTACATAGTATTCTATGTCGTCTACTTTAGAGAAAATCATGCATCGCTTTTTGTGTTCCCATCAGTGGTGGCTGGTGGGAGGAGCGATAGGAGGACAGGCTCATTGTAATGGCTGGAATGGAATGGTAGCTCCAGCCTAAACTGGTTCCCATTGTTTCATCTGTTACTTCTACAACTCCTAATTGTAGACCAACTGAGTGAAGTCAATTCCATTGAAATGTTTTTATCACAATGTCAACAATACTACAGTGTTTGTTTTTGGAAATGAGACTGCTTTAAAGATCCAATGCAGCCTTTTTATCTCACTATAAAATTATTTCTGGGTGGCAAGTAAGTACCTTACTGTGATTGCTTTCAATTCAAATAGTCAAAATGGCCTTCTTACCAAAGAGCAATTTCTCAGGCAAGAAATTTGCTTGGACTGTCTAGGAGTGGTCTGAGTGGGGAGGGGAAAACAGAAAAGTAGCTGTTATTGGCAGAGAGTTTTGGAACTCTTTTTCTTATTGGTGTATTAATTAATTTACATACCAAAGCTCCAACCCACAAAAACAGACTGACATTTTAGGCGTTTTTTTCAAACAGCTCTTACACTAAAAGGTTATCATAATTTTCAAAATTTCAGTATTATTCCAACCTCATAGTGTGTAAATATGTACATAAAACACAAATCTCATGTTTGACTGCACTGGGCCTTTAAATTGCTGTTAACCGGTAGTGGTGTTATCGAGGGCCATTGCATAATTGAAAACCTGGGAGATGAAGACGGCACATCAGAGATCCTGTGTGCTGAAGGAAAGTGCTCCCCTGGGCTATTCATTCATATTATACTGAGAGCCACTGAACCTACCTCCCTGACTCAAAATCAATGTTCTGACAAAATTACATTGAGGACAAGTGATCACTCAGTCGGTCGTACTGTACATTTGGTATGGGTGATATTCCCGACAATGCCACTAGATGGAAGTAGTGTAGTCTTGATGTGGCAGATTCAGGGTCGTCACTGGTACCACAACCACAAAGTCATAATTATGTCTAAACCCCACCTATTTCTAGAATTTATATTAATACAGCTCATGTTAACCCTAACCTTAACCACACTGCTAACCTTATGCCTAACACTAACCTTAAATTAAGACCAAGCAAGAAAACAAATGAATGCATTTAAGATATAACCAATTTTGACTTTGTGGCTGTGGTAACTAGTGACAATCCAGATTCAGTAAAGATGTCATATTTGGATTGGGCAGTTGGCAGCGCTTGCCATATGTCCATATTAAAAACGCATAACTTTGGATGTAGTTAAAATTTTACTATATCACTTCTGTGATCACATTTTAACAAGAAACCTATTAAAGTTAAATATGCAATTTGCATAAGGAAACTTCAGAACATGCTTCAACCCTGTGTATTTACAGTCAGAAGAAGCTCACTGTTCAAATAGAATAGCTTATGACTCCACAGCACTGACTGACTGCACTGTGCTAACTAAGAGTGACTCAGCCACTCTATTTCAGGGTTCCCAATCATCCATCTCATGTGATGGGAGGCTAAAAGATCTACTTGTGATTTCCATCATAGATCAGCATTACTTGCGTCAGTCAGTCAGTCAGGGCCAGGTGCAATCAAACCATGATGAGATCCGATCTGCCAGTGGCATTCCTTGAACCCCTGCCTTGCCCAAATCAGGAGCACTGAGCCATCCAAAATCCCTTAGCTCTCCGCTCTGTATCGATCCCAGTTTGGTCTGAGTTCATTCTGTCTTCCCTGTCCTGTCATTAATCTCTGTCCCCTCCCTGGTTTGACCCCTGCTGACCCCCTGTCTCAGTCCGGAGGGACCAGCTGGGTAGGATGTTAGCTGGAGTGAATGCAGGCAGGCGCAGGCAGCCGGCAAGGCTTGTGACTGACCCGACAGGCTTTCACATAACTAACGGTGTATATGCCGGGACGCGAGGGGGGTAACAGAATCCCAGCCTGATGTCCTGGGCCGCTTAGGGAGTAAATAAAGCAGTATGGAGAGCAGCAACGTTACTTCAGGGCTGTGGGCTGAAACTGAGGTCCACGCTGCCCCTCTCTCTCTGCCTAGCCCTCTCTCACTGCCCCTCACTCTTCTGGAAGAGCTTGGAAGGATAGAGAGGGCACTGCTGCAATCCCAATATGAATCACCCAGCTCGCCCCCCTATACATAGAGTGTATAGCAGTAGGCCAAATGGCAGGATATATCACGTTGCACTGTGCATGGGAGATAAGAGCTCTCTTTATTTCCCAGGCAACATGAGGCATGGAGCTTCTGTTGGCTGACTTTACTCTGCATATAAGGCATTTATTAGATTTGCTATCATGAGTAGAAGTGCCGTTGTAGAATGGATTTTTCCATATTTAGTGTGATTGTGTAACAGTATAACTTTACGTCGTCCCCTCGCCCCGACACGGGCGCGAACCAGGGACCCTCTGCACACATCAACAACAGTCACCCACGAAGCAGCGTTACCCATCGCTCCACAAAAGCCGCGGCCCTTGCAGAGCAAGGGGCAACCCTACTTAAAGTCTCAGAGCAAGTGACGTAACTGATTGAAATGCTACTAGCGCGTACCCGCTAACTAGCTAGCCATTTCACATCCGTTACACTCACCCCCCTTTCAACCTTCTCCTTTTCCGCAGCAACCAGTGATCCGGGTCAACAGCATCAATGTAACAGTTGTAACTTTACGTCGTCCCCTCGCCCTGACACGGGCACGAACCTGGGACCCTCTGCACACATCAACAACGGTCGCCCACGAAGCACGGTCGTTACCCATCGCTCCACAAAGGCCGCGGCCCTTGCAGAGCAAGGGGCAACCCTACTTAAAGTCTCAGAGCAAGTGACGTAACTGATTGAAATGCCACTAGCGCGTACCCGCTAACTAGCTAGCCATTTCACATCCGTTACAATTGCAAAGAAACACACTACTGTTAAAGGTGCTGCATGGTCAGTCTGCATCCACATTTGCCGTAAAGCATTTACAGTGATACGACCACTACAGAAGTCAGGGCATTCATACTCCTGCGCTTCGCAGAGCAACGCAGAGTTGTTGTCAAGGAAGTGAGTTTGTGTTTATACAGGACCTACCGTTAACCAATCATGTCAATCCGGAGCTATATGGCCCTCAGAATTGTTACAAAATCGCATTGATACACAGCTCGGTTTTGGCCTCTGCATACCCCTGAAAGCTTTGCAATTGTGTTACATCGTCCATACGAAGCTTCCCCCGCATTTTCAGATCAAGCATAAATTGGCTTTTACTCCCGTTATGGGAACAAAATCAACAGAGGCGTGAGGTAAAAAGTGGTGTTCGCTTTCCTATTCAATGAAAAAAAATTATAATAATGATTTCCTACAAAAATAGGCGTAGTTCTGCGAAATATCAACGGAACTTCTAGTGTAGGCTTCCTCAACATTTTTCACTTCAAAGCCTGCATATTTTAGCTCCTGTCACCCTAATTTAACTTTTTGCGACCCGTGTAAAAAATGTAAGAGAACCACTGCAACATAAAATCTCCAGAAGTTGACGCGAGGAAGCGGCACCGCTGTCAACAGTGTCAAGTGCTTTGTTGTAGGATGTATTACGTTACAAAATCTGATTTTGAATATAGGCCTATTATTGATGATTTGCTAAGAGAAATGCAACTCAGAAAATGAAGGGTCATATTTTTCTGGGGAAATAGAAAATATATTGTAGCGACCCGCACAGACAGCTGTGTGTTATGTGTTAGGCTAGTAGGTGGTTGTGTTCGCGGGGTCCGACATGTCAGTCAACCTGCTATCTGCCAATCACGGGAATGCCTGGAATGTTCTGATGCCGGGCATCCTGGCGGTTGGCGGAGTGGCGTGGAGGGGGGTTGGGCAGGGGGATGGAGCATTGGAAGTTAAGACCAGGTTTTGCCTTTGTTCTCCCTCTTACGTCTGGGCTTCACAAGAGAAGGTCACGATTGGCTTGTGGGTTATCTTTCATTTATTTGGCGTGGGCTACGGCCAAACAGTAGCCTGTGTAAAGTTGGTTTAATAAACCGTCCATTCGTAAACTCAATCCTCTGTCTGGACAGTCGTTCTTTTATGATCTAGTCAGGTCATTACATTGGTGTCAGAAGTAAAAACGGTGATAAAAGTTGGCCAGCTAGCTAGCTGACTTCTGTGGCTAGCTACCGTAGGTGAGAACGGGGGTGAAAATGCTTCGAGGGAATCCGAAAGTGAAGGTGGAGGTAGGGGACGATTATGGCCAAGGAGGTGCGTGTGCATGGACGTCGGGGGTTCTGGCTGAGGAGATCGCTAGGGTGTCGGAGCCCAGAGGCCGCTTGAGGGAGGACGTTAGAGTGATGGCGGCTGAAGCGGGCATGAGTGCTTCGTCGACTGTGTTTCGCGCGGATTCTGGTGGGCGGGCCGAAGTGGTGACGTCGACGCGGCGGGACGAGGAATCTGGGGCTCAGGATGTAAACAAACATGGCGGCGCCCAGTTCCCGGCTGCGTCCGTATCTGTTAAGACCCCGAAGTATTCCGGTAAGGCGGATTGGGAAGCTTTTCATGCTCAGTTTGAACTGTTAGCTCATTTTAGGGGGTGGTCGGATGAAGAAAGGGCACTGCAGTTGGCTTTATGCCTCACGGATGAAGCTCTGGCCTGTTTGATATTGATTAGCCCCGAGGACAGACATGATTATGGTGCTTTAGTGGGAGCACTGAGGAGGCGCTATGGACAGTGTGTACAGCCCGGGCTACTGCGCTCCGAACTGAGTAATAGACGCAGGCAGCCTGGAGAGCCTCTACGGGTGCTAGCTAATGACATTGAGAGCCTCTCTCGGAGGGCATATGCTCACATGCCCCCCTCCGTGCAGAACGAGCTAGCACGGGACCAGTTCATACAGGCGCTCTCTCCTACGGAGCTGCGCATACAGACCCAGCTGGCTCATCCTGAGTCATTGCAGATAGCCTTGGAGATGGCTTTGGAGAGGGAGCTGGTGTGGGCTGGGGCTTTGGTGGGGGTGCAGGGAGACACACCCTCTGTGCGAGCTGGGGGGCAGAGCAGCCCGGAGCCGGAAAAGCCTGCATGGGTGGCTGAAATGACAGAACTCATTCGTGCTGTGTCGCTACAGGCGGCACGAAACACACACCCTGGTCCCAGGGTCTGCTGGGGTTGTGGCCAGCCAGGCCATCTGCGCTGAAATTGCCCCATGTCCCCCAGAGCTCAGGGAAACGGCTCGGGGTCCGCATAGACCGGGTAGTGCGGACCCCTGGCTTTCTATCCCAACCACCATCATCTTCAGGAGGAGCCCACCGGCACAGACGGGGAAGCAAGGCTCCACTTCCCCCAGAAGCAGATGAGAGCAAGCGGATGGAGCCTGTTGTTGTGGTGGGCCGGACCTGTGTTGGGGACTTTTGTCATGTCCCTGTCACTGTGGAGGGGGTGCCCTGCTCCGCCCTGGTGGACACTGGGTCCACAGTAACCCTGGTGAGGCCGGATATTGTGCCAGGTTGGACTCAGTGTGAGCCTACAACTGTGCAGCTCCGCACAGTCACAGGTGAGCTGGCACCCATGAAAGGGAAGGGAATAATGACTCTGACAGTAGGGGGCAGGACTGTGCGTCATCCTGTGTGGGTGGCGGCTGTGCAGGACCCTTGTATCCTGGGGTTGGACTTTCTTAGGAGCACAGGCTGCCAGTTAGACCTAAATAGGGGCACACTGAGCTTCCAGGGAGGGCCGGAAGTCACCATGGCCCCCCCTAATGTCACATTCACTCAACCCAACAAACCCTTTACTCCAACAGTTAAAGCAGCAGAGACTCATGGCTGCCCCCCCTCCCCCACAGCTGTGTGTAACTTTTCCCCAGCCCCCCTGTCACCTACGGCGGTGTGTTACATTCCCATAGCTACCTCCATGACACAGCCCTCTGTGAGCCCAGGCCGCGCCCCCCCAGCCCAGCTATCCCAGATGGGAGAGGAGAGGACACTGTCTGCAGTGAGGGAGATATGGGGGAGGAACTGTGTTGGTCTTGACCCCGAGCAGCAGGAACGGTTGTGGCAGTTGCTGTTTGAATTCAGAGACAGCTTTGCGCTGAGTGAGGAAGAGGTGGGTCAGACTCATCTGGTGCAGCATGAGATCGACACAGGTGGTGCTCGACCCATCAAGGTGCGTCCCCGCCGTATCCCGCTGGCACGCCAGGAGGCGGCAGACAAGGCTGTGTTGGAGATGCAGCGGGCAGACTTCATTGAGCCCTCAGACAGCCCCTGGGCGGCGCCAGTCGTCATGGTTCCGAAGAAGGGGGACAAGCTGAGGTTCTGTGCGGACTACAGGCGGCTGAATGAGGTAACCAGGAAGGACTCATACCCCATACCACGTATCGATGAGTCGCTGGACCTGGTTAGGGTGTCCTCCTGGTTCTCCTCACTAGACCTCCGCAGTGGCTACTGGCAGGTGCCCCTCTCCCCAGAGGCCAGAGCCAAAACTGCATTCTCCACTAACAGAGGACACTGGCAGTTCAAGGTCCTGTGCTTTGGCCTGTGCAACGCTCCAGCTACTTTTGAGCGTTTGATGGACAGGGTGCTGGATGGCATCCCCCGACAGCAGTGTCTGGTATACCTCGATGACATCCTGGCCCATGGCAGCTCCTTCCAGTCAGCACTGGGGGCGCTACGGCGTGTGCTGGAGAGGGTGGCTGCCGCAGGTCTGAAGCTCCACCCCGAAAAGTGCCATTTCATGAGGAGAGAGGTGTCCTTCTTGGGCCACCGAGTGGGGAAGGAGGGGATCAGCACCATGGAGGACAAGGTAAGGGCTGTCAGAGACTGGCCCACCCCCACCGACCAGCGTCAGCTGAAGAGCTTCCTGGGCCTGGCCTCGTACTACAGGAGGTTTGTACGGGGCTTCTCAAGAGTTGCTGCTCCACTGAACCGCCTGCTGCCGAAGGACAAGGCTTTCACTTGGACAGTGGAGTGTGAGGAGGCGTTCAACACCCTCAAACGTGCACTGATCGAGGCCCCCGTGCTCGCCCCCCCTGACCTCACCTTGCCCTTTATCCTGGACACAGACGCGAGCAATGTGGGCATGGGTGGGGTGCTGGCCCAGGTGGGGCCAGAGGGGGAGAGAGTGGTGGCGTACTTCAGCAAACATTTGACAAACATGAGCGCCGCTACTGTGTCACCCGGCGGGAGCTCTTGGCTATTGTGGCTTCCGTCAAACACTTCAAGTACTACCTGGGTGGTCTGCCCTTTACTGTAAGGACTGACCACTCTGCTCTCCAGTGGCTCATGTCTTTCAGAGAGCCAGAGGGGCAGGTGGCACGCTGGTTGGAGGAGCTTCAGCCGTATGACTTCACGGTGGTGCACAGGGCAGAGGCACGCCACTCCAACGCCGACGCCATGTCCCGTCGGCCCTGTACTGCAGACGGCTGCCGCCACTGTGAACGGAGAGAGGGACGGGAGAGAGAGCTGTGTGCAGAGGGGGTCTGTGCCACAGTGTGTCGGGCGAGCGGGCCTGTCTGCTGTGAGCTGCAGACTGTCGACGTGGCTGAATGGCGGCAGCAGCAGGGACGGGACACAGACCTACAGCCAGTGCTACAGTGGGTAGAGGCGCAGGTGAGGCCACCATGGGAAGAGGTGACAGCGCTCTCACTCGCGACCAAAGGGTTGTGGTCAAAGTTTGAGAGACTGCGGCTGGCTGATGGCGTGCTACAGCGGGGATGGAAGGAGTCAGCTACGGGAGAGGAGAGGAGGCAGGTGGTGGTCCCAAAAGCATTGCGGGAGGCTGTGCTCCAGAGTACTCATGGTGGGGTGGGGACTGGACACTTTGGGGTCACAAAAACACTGCGCCATCTCCGTCAGGGCTTCTACTGGGGGCAGCACAAGAGGGATGTGGAGGACTTTTTTCGCCGCTGTGACAACTGCACAGCGAGAAAGGGCCCCCCAGGCCGCTCTCATGCTCAGCTCCAACAGTTCCCAGTGGGGGCTCCCATGGAGAGGGTGGGAGTGGATGTAGTTGGGCCGTTCCCCACCACAGACAGTGGAAACCGCTGGGTGCTCACGGCCATGGACTATTTCACAAAATGGCCCGAGGCCTATGCTCTGCCTGACCAGGAGGCAGAGACCATCGTCGACGCCCTGACAGCGGGGATGTTCAGCAGGTTTGGAGCTCCAGAGTCCATCCACAGCGACCAGGGCAGAAACTTTGAGTCCCGTGTGTTCGCCACCATGTGTGAGAGGCTGGGTATGCACAAGACCCGCACTACTCCTCTCCATCCTCAAAGTGATGGCCTTGTAGAGCGCTTCAATAAAACGCTTGGACAGCAGCTGGCCATCGTCTCTGCCAAACACCAGCGTGACTGGGACAAGCACCTGCCTATGGTCCTCATGGCATGCCGCTCCGCTGTCCAAGACTCCACCTCCTGCACGCCTGCCCTCCTCATGCTGGGGAGAGAGATCCGCACCCCTGCGGAGATGGCGTTTGGTCGTTCCCTGGATAGCCCTCATGTTCCCCCGGGGCCGGAGTATGCCCGGAGACTCCAGGACCGCCTGGAGACAGCCCACACCTTCGCCAGAGAGCAGCTGGTGAATGCAGGTGTGAGGCAGAAGAGGAACTATGACGTGCACACCCGGGGAAGGCACTTTGTGGCTGGGGAGCTGGTCTGGGTCTACAGCCCGCTAAGGAAAAAAGGCAGATGCCCCAAGTTGGACAGTCACTGGGTGGGACCCTGCAGTGTCCTGGAGAGGGTAGGGGAGGTTGTTTACCGGGTGCAGGTTCCTCCCAGGGGGAGAAAGGTGGCACTGCACCGGGACAGGTTAGCCCCATACAGAGGGGCCTCTTCTCCCCAAACCCCAGGAACCCCCACAATTCCCCTCTCTGGCAATGCCATTCTCCAGGCACCTACCCCCAGGTGCCGCAGACAAGGCTCCAGACAGCCCACTCCCCCTGTCTCCCCCCCTGTGTCACCGCGTGGTTCCCCAGAGCCACGGACTGTATTACCCGTTCCCGCTTCCTTGTCCCCCATATCCCTGCCTTCATCCCCTGGTTCCCAGAGGGGCACTCTGCGACCATCACGGCCACGCAGGCAAAGGAGACCTCCGGGTCGCTTCAGAGACTTTGTTTGTTCCCTCGTGGACGAGGGACTTTGTGGTGGGGGGGCTGTGTAGCGACCCGCACAGACAGCTGTGTGTTATGTGTTAGGCTAGTAGGTGGTTGTGTTCGCGGGGTCCGACATGTCAGTCAACCTGCTATCTGCCAATCACGGGAATGCCTGGAATGTTCTGATGCCGGGCATCCTGGCGGTTGGCGGAGTGGCGTGGAGGGGGGTTGGGCAGGGGGATGGAGCATTGGAAGTTAAGACCAGGTTTTGCCTTTGTTCTCCCTCTTACGTCTGGGCTTCACAAGAGAAGGTCACGATTGGCTTGTGGGTTATCTTTCATTTATTTGGCGTGGGCTACGGCCAAACAGTAGCCTGTGTAAAGTTGGTTTAATAAACCGTCCATTCGTAAACTCAATCCTCTGTCTGGACAGTCGTTCTTTTATGATCTAGTCAGGTCATTACAATATCATAAGGACATTCCTTCACTAAATTGCGTCTTCTCGCACTCTGAGTCTGGGCCTGGGTGGATGCCCTATACAAATAAATACTTTGCGGGATCATTGTGGAACGGATACACAAACGTGGTTGAACCTGTTAAGACAGCGATGTTCACATTCCAATGTGACAGTCTAGACGGGATGAACGGGGCAGTAGGAAAAATGTCTGATAGCGGGCTTAGGAAACACACTTTTTTTATCGAATACACTAGGCCTACTTCTACTACTACTGTTATGATCAAATAAGTGTCTATTTTCGCCTATTGTTAATTAATTAATGAATTGTTAATAATGATTAATTATTAAACGTGGAATGGCTACTTTGTCCACTCCCCTTGACAAGTGCCCCGAACACTCCATTTACTGTTCGACTATATATTGGTGCAAAGTTTTTGTTGGTCGGAGCAGACACGGGTGACACCATATTACCATAATGGTCTTTGGACACGTTTTTAGGGCTGCGCACCAGTTCAGCGGAAGCAAATTGGAGCCCAATGTCATTTAGCTACAACATTTTCTAAGGTGTTAACTGGGTCTTATGGAAGAGTTTTCAAGCCTGCATGTGTAGTTATGGTCACCCGAATATGCAGTTATTTTAAATTAATTAACTAGGCAAGACAGTTAAGAACAAATTCTTATTTACAGTGACAGCCTACAGTCGGTTAACTGCCTTGTTCAGAACAACAGATTTTTACTTTGCCAGCTCTGGGATTCAAGCCAGCAACCTCTTGGTTAATGGCCCAATGCTCTAACCACTACTCTTCCTGCCACACCACAGTTAAAGTTGTCTTTTTCATCTTTGAGGGTAGACATCCAAAACACACTTTTTTCTTACTGTAGCTGCCTCAATGCAGCATTTTGATAACTGTTAGGCTATACTTTTAAACTGTTAGCATTTAAAGTTGCATTAACCAACATTGGAACATTTAGTTTCAATGGTCACCAAATATTTACTTTTCATTTACTGGACGATATATCAACTAACTATGTAAACTTCTTTCACTACCACTAATATTAATACTTTCAGCCAGCTGAGCAAGCAAACATTTCTACCGACACTTCCTTTTCTAGTACATTTCATTTGTTTTAGTGTGGCTAAACAGACTGTATAAAAGTGTTGTGAGGATCGACTCAACTGACTTGCCCTTGAAAGGGAGAGTAAATCTCTCCACTCCTCTGTGTGGGGCTTGAACTGCAGCAACCTTGCATCAAATCAAATCAAATTATATTTGTCACATGCTTCGTAAACAACAAGTGTAGACTAAAAGTGAAATGCTTACAAAAATTACGGGCCCTTCCCAACAATGCAGAGAGGGAAAAAAGAGAAATAATAGAAAAATAATGAATTGAGAAATAGGTACAAAATGAATAATGATAACTTGGCTATATAAACTCACCCTGTAGTGGGTCAGTGGGCTATACTAGACAGGTAGCCTAGTGGTTAGAATGTTGGACTAGTAACTGAAAGGTTGCTAGATCGAATCCCCGAGCTGACAAGGTAAAATTCGGTTGTTCTGCCCCTGAACAAGGCAGTTACCCCACTGTTCCTAAGCCATCACTGAAAATAAGAATTTGTTCTTAACTGACTTGCCTAGTTAAATAAAGGTTAAATAAATACTAGTCCATCATCAGAACAAAGGCCATGATGGATAGATTGGGGTCTTTAAATTCCTAACCACCATGATTTTATTTAATTTAAAAATATATATATTTCACCTTTATTTAACCAGGTATGCTAGTTGAGAACAAGTTCTCATTTGCAACTGCGACCTGGCCAAGATAGAGCATAGCAGTTCGACACACACAACAACACAGAGTTACACATGGAATAAACAAAACATACAGTCAATAATACAGTAGATAAAAAGAAAACAAAAAGTCTATATACAGTGAGTGCAAATGAGGTAAGATAAGGGAGTTAAGGCAATAAATACAGGCTGATGATGATGATGATGATGCAAATGTATATTATAGCCACGCACTGGTATGATTAACATGTGATCGTCGTAAATCAGGATGTCATGTAATAGCCCTCATGCTTTCTCCCGTGCCATTTTGTTATGGTAGAGAAAGCTAGTTGACCCTCTAAAGCTCAAAGACAAAAAGACAATGTTGCCTGATGTTGTTTTGGAAATGGGATAATGGATCCAGGAGCGTCCAGGTGTGACATGTCACTATAGTTACCTCTGTCTCCTTGTCAGACGCATTGAAGCGACTTTATGGGCCCTGCGTTCAGACTGGCTTGGTAAAAAGCAGATGTCTACTCTATGGTGTTCATGCTGCAACATTCTCAGCCTTTCAAAGACTCAAAGGATTGCAAATGAATCTTCAAAGTGCAACTCTGTGGTAACGGTAACCGTTGAAATATGCTTTTCACCGATCAAGTAAACTGAAAATTGCTTTCTAGATCAATGTGAGGTCTTTGTAGTCCTAAGTTTTTTTTTTTAAATTTCAGATATTTTTGATAGGCCTATTATATCACAGCTTGAGTATAAATCATCTGTGAACTCAAGTTGTCAAAAATATCTAAACATTTATGAATCTTTTATCACTATTAATATGGCTGCATCCCGCTACCGGGATCGATATGACAACAGCCAGTGAAAGTGCAGGGCGCCAAATTCAAACAACAGAAATCTCATAATTAAAATTCCTCAAACATACATGTGTCTTATATCATTTTAAAGGTAATCTTGTTGTTAATCGCACCAAAGTATCCGATTTCAAATATGCTTTTCAGCGAAAGCACTACAAACAATTATGTTAGGTCACCACCAAACCACAATAAGCACAGCCATTTTTCCAGCGAAGGATAGCAGTCACAAAAAGCAGAAATGGAGATAAAATTAATCACTAACCTTTGATTATCTTCAACAGAGGACACTCATAGGACTTCATGTTACACAATACATGCATGCTTTGTTTGATAAAGTAAATATTTATAACAAAAACTCTGAGTTTACATTGGCGCGTTACATTCACTAGTTCCAAAAACATCAAGTGATTTTGCATAGCCACATCGTTTCAACAGAAATAGTCATCATAAATGTATATGATAATAAAAGTTATACACATGAAATTATAGATATACCTCTCCTTAATGCAACCGCTGTGTCAGATTTCAAAAAAACTTTACGGAAAAAGCAAATCATGCAATAATCTGAGACGGAGCTCAGAACAATAGCCAAATTAGCCGCCATGTTGGGGTCGACAGATACCAGAAAATACATGATAAATGTTTCCTCACCTTTGATGAACTTCATCAGAATGCAGTCCTAGGAATCCCAGGTCCACAATAAATGCTTGATTTGTTCGATAATGTCCGTTATTTATGTCCAATTAGCTACTTTGGTTAGCGCGTCTGGTAAACAATTCCAAAGTCACAAAGCGCGTCCACTATAACGTGACGAAATTTCCAAAAGTTCTGTAACAGTGAGTAGAAACATGTCAAACGATGTACTGAATCAATCTTTAGAATGTTGTTAAAATACATATTGAATAACGTTCCAACCGGAGAATTAGATTGACTTCAGATGAGCGGTGGAACGGAGGTCCTCCTCATGTGAATGCGCATGTGAAAGCATGCCTCCTTCGGCCCCCCTTCACAGTCATCAGACAAAGTCATCAGAGTCATCAGACAAAGTTCTATTGACTGTTGACATCTAGTGGAAGCCGTAGGAAGTGAAAACTCATCAATATCTCGCTGTAATTTCAATGAGAGCTTGGTTGAAAATCTGCCCCCTCAGAAAAAATTCAAACAGGAAGTGGAACTTCTCAGGTTTTTGCCTGCCATATGAGTTCTGTTATACTCACAGACATAATTCAAACAGTTTTAGAAACTTCAGAGGGTTTTCTATCCAATACGAATAATAATATGCATATATTAGTAACTGGGACTGAGGTGCAGACAGTTTACTATGGGCACCTCTGTGCACTTTTCATCCAAGCTACTCAATACTGCCCCTGCAGCCATAAGAAGTTAATTGGAAATATGAGATTATTACCTTTGCATTAAACCTCAGAGATAGTTGCTGACATTTTGTATATTAGCCTAACTATTACATAATTTTTGTGTTTTGATAGAATTACAGTAGCTAAGTGTATTAAATCTCATAATGGGAGACATTTAGCTAAATGTGTATTTGCCAATATGCTAAACGTGTATCATTACAGCTGGGTACAGCGGTGTTGAATACCAATGTCTCCCAATCTGTTTAGGCTGTCAAGAAACACATCACACCCATTCCACATCCATTCCATCGTAAGTGTTACTTGGTGATAATCATCTCACTAAGAAAACTATGTGTTATGTGCTCCCTGTAAAATGCAAATCAACCTTTCAATAGGCTCAGGGTTATCTGCACTATGAAGCTCGAGTTGCATTTTATGTAATTTTTTTGAAGTTCTTTGGAAGTTTCAAGGAACCTTTTAACTTGAGATCGTTTCACCAAAATCCAGTGCAGATGTTGGATAATACCTTACTAATCTCCTTGTAAAAATTCAGTGGACCCCGCGCTGGTGTTAAGGTCTACAGAGTGACGGTGTCATTCCAATCAAAATCAGGAATTCCTTGTTGTTTCCAGAGAGCATTCCTTTTGTAGACATGGGCTGGAATACTACACCAGCTTCCCAAGTGGTCATTCAATTCCACCAGGACCACCAATTCCGTGCCTTTTGAGAAGTGTAACTTGGTAAAAAAAAACTTTTGATTTAACCTAATTTTAACATTCTGTCATAAAGAGCACATGTTCAACTTCCTAAAAAAAATGAGTTTTCCCATCCCAAGAGGTTAAATAAAAAAAATACTGGCCTCCCGGGTGGCACAGTGGTCTAGAACACTGCATCGCAGTGCTAGCTGCGCCACCAGAGTCTCTGGGTTCGCGCCCAGGCTCTGTCGCAGCCGGCCGCGACCGGGAGGTCCGTGGGGCGATGCACAATTGGCTTAGCGTCGTCCGGGTTAGGGAGGGTTTGTCTCATATCCTTGTCTCATCGCGCTCCAGCGACTCCTGTGGCGGGCCGGGCGCAGTGCGCGCTAACCGAGGGGGGCGGGTGCACGGTGTTTCCTCCGACACATTGGTGCGGCTGGCTTCCGGGTTGGAGGCGCGCTGTGTTAAGAAGCAGTGCGGCTTGGTTGGGTTGTGCTTCGGAGGACGCATGGCTTTCGACCTTCGTCTCTCCCGAGCCCGTACGGGAGTTGTAGCGATGAGACAAGATAGTAATTACTAGCGATTGGATACCACGAAAATTGGGGAGAAAAGGGGATACAATTAAAAAAATAAAAAATAAAAAATACTATAAGTGCCAAATACGGTTGACCATAGCAGGGTTGATCGTAACAGGGTTGACGATTTCTTCTTAAATCAGCTATAAAATCCCTTGTGACAAGGGGAATGGAGTGGGAATTGAATGCAAGCTTCAGATCAGCTCAGTTTTCCACCACAAAACACCATAAAGAGTAGATCCAGCTCACCTGCTTTTACTCTATGATTTGACTATTAGACTTTCAATGTTTCTTTAGATTTTTATTTTTAAGGAATAGTTTCACCATATTAAAATGAGAGTTCAGTTCACATAACTGGGTTGACCTTAAAATGAAGGACAGACGTGAATGAAACGCCTAATCACGTGAAGTAAACTATAATCTTCAGAATTGGAAAAAAAAGCCAATAAATAACTAAGGCTTTACAAGGATAGTGAAACTTGGAGAAATGTTGAGATCATGTTGTTTAATCTTCCTAGAAGTGACAGGGTTGATGGAGGGAAGTCGAAATGTAAAAATGTTGCACTTTAGCGAGCCTTTATTCATTTAATAAAAAATTGGATTTGCTGAATTCTCCATGGCACTTAATTTAATATAACACGCTTTTAAAATTCAAAATTGGTGCACAATTTCTACTTAAAATATCAAAAGGGATGCAAAAGACACTCTTTTCGTGGAACGACCCACCATGCTATTCCAGGCACTGAATTTCATTGCGATTTGTTATTGGCAAATGTTCGTCCAAATAAATTGTGTAGTGTTTTTACATAAGAAAAGCCTTCAGAATCTTACCATACAATTGAACATGACTATATTCAACACAAGGTCAACGTTGACAATAGGAATCCAAAGAATAATTGCATTGAAATATAATCAATACACACGAGCACAGCGTATTTAGCAAATAATGCAGTCTTTGGTGGCTGTGATTTAAAAAAAAAGAAACACCAACAATATGTACGAATATCAATACGAATTAGTATGTTGAACGTGCTAAAAACCACTACAAATGATTTTCCGAGCTGTTGAAGGTAGTAGACTATTACATGTAACTGGAATATACAAAAGAATATACAAAACAATGTTCTTTAATATTTACAGTTGAATAGGAATCTATTTAGTTCTCCCTTGCTGTACACTGTCAATGAACTCAATACGTCAATTTCCCAACTAATCTATACTTCTCCAAAGTCCAGTCTTTCAGTCCCTCACCTCTTTCCTCTATCAATCAAGCTTCTAGATGGTCACTCACTCTATCAGTGGCTAACACAGTCTGTCCTTGCTCAATTAGGCCTGTTCAACACTTTGAGAACAGCCATTAGCCTATGGATCTTTGTGCTTACAGAGTTCTAATCTGGGTAATACCTCACTGCCAGCCCTGTCACAGTTGCACAGTGACCTTTGATGACCTTAGGAAGGGCAGTTCTAGAATCAGGTCGTGCCCCACTCAGAGAGCTCATCAGGGTGTGTGTTCATTCAGCTGCTCTCCTGTTGTCTATCCCTGTAGATAACTAATAATAACCACTGGCTGTCTAGAAAGGTACACATCCGTCACTGTGGGATCCATCATGGCTGCCGCTAATGTGCCACACGGGTGACGGCGTCGCTCTTTTTATAGGCGTCTCGGGAAAAACTTCCTCCAACCAAACACACTTCTGCCAGGCCATGCCTAAGTGGTAACTGACTCACTGCAGTCAAGAACTGAAACCCATCCTGTGAGCCATCGCCAACTTCAAAGTTTCAATTGTTTAAAGTGTATTCACCACGTGCACAGGATACAACAGGTATACATTGAAATTCTTACCTTGAGATCTCTTTCCAACAATACAGTGATAATAATAATTTACATAATAGTAGAAATTAGAATAAAAAATAAAGGTAAGAATAAAAAACACGAACAACAGTAGGGCTCTCCCCGACCCTCAAAAATATTGGTAGACCGAGAGTAGTCTTCTTTCGACCAATCAAAATCATTTTAATGTGGATCTTTCCATATATAGACACACCGTATGAGTTTTAATAAAATCAACTATAAGTAGTAAGCTTGTCTGATGCTTTAAATGCACCATTTGGTTAAATAATTTATACGCGCAAATGGAAAGAGAGAGCCAGAAATCAAGTGGCTGAATCTCACTGGAGAAATCATCAGAGCGAGGGAACCAGCGCCCCTCTGTCTCAGTATGTGTAGCCCATGTATCTGATACTGTCTGGACCAAAACATGTGGCCACTGTAGCATTTGAATGATTGATGCCAGCAAGCATTTAGCCTGCCTTGATAAAAACAAATATAAAAATAATTCGCCAATCACAGTTAAACTAAGCTCAACTGTGGGTTGTCCTGGCGCAGCAAAATGCCCCTCAAGGGAGGCCATTTTGGATTTGGATTCACACGAATCAAATTCCATCCTAAGCAAAATGTCATCATTGTCAGACATGTGTTTCTGGTCTGCTTGTGTTGATGTCCTGCAGGAGCTAGCTTGCTAAATCGGCCCTTTCCTAAGCCATGGATGGAGATGTGGATTTGGACTTGTGATTTTGAATTAATTCTCTGTAGAGGCCAATGATTAATAAGGCAATTCTGAATTACCATACATTCATATATTGTGCCACTGCCCTGAGACGATTGAAGTTCAATATGTAGCCTAGATGTAGGCTCACGTTAACTAGCTAGCTAACTTAGCTGGTTCATTTTAGCTAGCAAACATTTGAGCTAGGTAGGCTATTAAAACTAAAACTAAAAGAGTACTGTATGACAGAGACATAGACCATTTTGACAACATAAAAGAGAGGAGGTTGGCATTGGCGTTCAAATAGGCTACAAGTAGGGCGAGTCAACTTGTTTTTTTGTTATTTTGCGTAGGTGCGCGCGCACACACACACACAGAGGGACAGACAGAAATCAGTACCATGGACAGCCACATGATATTTAGCAACATTGATTGGACTAAATTGTTTTTGGTATCTTTAAGTTTGTTTTCAGTGTATTAAACTATGCATATATAGCCTTGTTGATTTAATGATGTTTAAGTTGAAATGGTGCTGGAATATCGGAGGCAGTGCTCCTGTTGTCTTTGTGCTGACTTGCGGTAACTCTGTGGTTCTAAATCACTAGTTGTTCTAAATCACTAGTTGTTTAGTAAACCGTAGAAAACTAACTTGCATGACCATGCTGCAGGTCATATAACTGTTTATTACATGCTATATTGGCTTTGTGGACTTCACTGGACAGATTTAGTTTCTTGATGAAACAAACGTATATGTAGTTGAATTTATTCCGCCACTGTGTGACTGTTGTCTTCTTGTTGTCACGGCCTTATTGTATATCACGGTGGTGTACTGTATGAACGAATGGGTTATAGAGCGAACAAAGCAAATATCACAGCATAGGTTGTACTTTGGCTTTTTTATTGGCTTGGCTTCCCCAGTGTTTTTACCCAAGCACCACTACTGTTCCCGACCCTCCTCCTCCCGCTGCTGCTGGCCTTGCCCCGTTATGCTCCTGAAGTTGCCGGTAATAGGCTACACCAGGGGTCGGAAACCTTTTCCATTTGGAGTGCCAATTTATCTTACCATTTCTACCGATCTGCGGGCCAGTTCTGATTTTCATGTGCACATGTCATTTATAATAGTCTTTATCTCAAAAAGATTGTCTAAAAGGAGGCTAATAACCTATATAAAGCCAACAAATATAAATAATGCTGCCTGCAGGTAGAAAATATCCTGATTTTAAAATAAATATCCTATAAATGTACATTTTAGTAGACACTTTTATCCAGAGCAAATTACAGTAATGAGAGCATACATTACATAACTTTTTCTCTCCATACAGGTCCCCAGTGGGAATTGTACTCATCACCCTGGTGTTGTAAGTGCCAATGCTCTACCAACTGAGCCACATTGGCTACGCATCAAACTTGAAACATTGTATCAACTATCAACTGTGTCCGGCTTGAAGCTTGCTAGCAAACTTGCAACATTTTATAACATATTCTGGGCCCTCAGAGTTTCCTGCGCCAGTGAGCTCGGGACAGACGCAGCTGTAGGCTATTTGTGCAAGAGATAATAAAGTAAAATATAAAGTAATCAGGTATTTTATGAAGTTTTCATTGGATCAGAGCATTACATTTTTCCATTTCATGCCAAGTGATTATGTAAAGAAATATTTTTCAAAGGAACTATTGTCATTCTCAATGGATTCTAAAAACAGACTTTGTTTTCTTGCTGTTTGAGGTGAAGAAAAAAAATACTTTAGGAAGCTCCACAGCTCATTACTGGTGGTGAGTTAAGACAATCAGACATCCCCAAATGGGCACATTTATAGGCCTACATTTGCTTGCAGGCCAGGTAGCCTAAGCCTAGTTCTATATGTGTAATCAGGTGTGCTTCTTTACTCAACAATGACAGAAGCACTCTAAACAAAAGACAATGAATAAATTGACAAAACTCGTAAATGAGAAACACGTTGGTTTATTTCAATCCATTTACGAGTTTTGTCAATTTATTCATTGTCTTTTGTTTGGAGCACTTCTGTCAATGTTGAGTTCGTGAGCTCTGCAAACATCGTGTCCACTCCGACAATTAGAATGATAAATGACTGTAATAATAATATATTCAATGCATTAACAGAAATTACCGTAACCAAACAAACATTGTAGATTTGAAATGATGGGAATTAACGGTAAATGTAGGCTACCACTGGTGACATATGTAATGGGGAATTGATAGACACTATCAATCAAAACAATTGACGCATTAAGTTATGAAACAATGAATGCGCACGAAATGGAGGGAGAGAGTGCATTCTGGAGAGAGACGTGCATTCTGGAGAGAGACGTGCATTCTGGAGAGAGACGTGCATTCTGGAGAGAGACGTGCATTCTGGAGAGAGACGTGCATTCTGGAGAGAGACGTGCATTCTGGAGAGAGACGTGCATTCTGGAGAGAGACGTGCATTCTGGAGAGAGACGTGCCTTGTGCGTCTTAGCCACACTCCCCTTCTTCTTGGACCGTGGCATCCCCGTGGCCGCCTTAATGGATTAGTCCACTGAGACAGGCATAAAATCAAACCGGTGTCTTGTGTGCCATGAAATTATGTTCTCTATTTGCCACTGCTGGACAAAATAAATCTTGGCCGACCAACAGCCTATCCACCAAACCGACCAGTGGACTAAATGGGGTCAGCCCTAAATGAGAGTTAAACTTACTTTTTTGCATGATCATTGATTTCATGATGAGGTGTCTGTTGAAAAAAATATTTTAAAATGTTTTGGCTGGCGCCTGGTGTGTCTTAGTCAGTGGAGGCTGCTGTGGGGAAGACGGATCATAATAATGACTGGAATACAGTCAATGGAATGGAATCAAACGCATCAAAGACGTGGTTGATACCACTCCATTCCTCCGTCCTCCCCTCAGCAGCCTCCACTGGTCTTAGTGTCTTAGCCAGTGAATTAATATGCATTGAGACTACGCACTCAGGTGTGGAGAACAGCTGTCAGAGACTGAAGGAGCGTAGCACTCAGAAAGTGGGTGATGAGGGATGCTAGCAGATACACAGACTTCCAATCATTGCGCTAGTAAGCATTGGCTCGCAAAACTACCTCTAAATTCCTTCATACTGGACAAAGAGACATACAACTGGTATCCACTAGTTCATCTGACTCTTGGAAAAGTAGATACATGGCCTCATTGCCAAAATACCGAAGTATCCCTTTAGGTCTGCCCTTATTCAGTGTGCACTGCCTGTCATGATGCACCCGCCACACGTTTCGTCACAGAGAGAATGCCACAGCCTTGCGAAGGCGAAGAAGCGACACACCGTCTTACCTACAGTACAATACTGTACTTTGACCCCTAGGTTATGATTGCTTCCCTCGGTGCGTATAGCGATGTATTGTAGTGGATGTCCATAGTCTTGCACACTTTCACTATTTCATTCACGATGATTCCAGGATTTGAAGGTTGTTTCTTTTAACGGTTCTCCATGAGGCTTTACTCATGATCACACTGTAGGGCTGGAAGGGTTCATGCTTAGAATAGTGGAAAGAGTGGGTGATGGAAATGACGGCAGGGGAAAGTGTGAATCCTGCAATGAGAAAAGCATCTAGCCGACACTACCTGCTGTGTCCTTTCCCATCACACTAAGCATGCATACACACACACGCACACACACATCTGGAGGATGTATTGACACCCCAGCCTCAGGCTCGTGCCGTGTTTCTGGCCTTAGTGTTCCCCTGCGGAGAGCCCTCAATGAGCGCAGGCAGACATTATGGTCACTAGGACACCTAAAGGACAAACAGTGGCTAGGTGCCAGTGAGTCTGCGAGGCGCCTGACTCATCTTCTCCTCCTCTGACAGACGCAGAGGGTGGCATGGCGCACACACACACACAACCACACACACACACACACACACACACCACAGCCTCGCAGCCCCGCTCAGCTATGTGCTGCCCCCAGAGCGCCACCGCTAAATATTATGGAGGGTTGCTTGGAAAAGGCCAGCACGTCCTTCCTCTGAATTACTGGGGAGCATTAAAATAGGAACTGTGATACACAGCATTAAAATCCAGACTCCCATAGGCGTGAAAATCGAAACCGTTCCCCCGGTCTGGATTTATCATTGCCCCATCGCTGAGATTCTACTGGCCCCGTAAGGAGATGTACAGCACCCAGAGGGCCCTGGCCTATCAGTCACCCTGTCAATCCCCTGGGCGCTGCATGATCAAAGGCAGGCAATGGAGCACCAGTCCCCATCTGCCCCATCCTCTGCCTAATAAAGCCGTCAGGGGAAGAAAATCCAGAGATGTCTGTTCATCAACACTCCTGTCAGCAGATAAATAAATAAGAATACAAAGGGAAGGAAGAAGGCATAAAATGCAGTGTACATGGAGCGAGCCTCTATGGAATCTGCCAGGCCTGTTCCACATTATTACTGGGGCCAGTAAAGATTAGTGAAAGATGGAGGAGTGGGAGGCCACTGAACAGGTTGTCTGACTGGACAGTTAGACACCTGTTAAACAAGAGGCCTGTGCATCCGAGGAGGAGCGGCTGAATCTTCAGCCCCAAATCTGTCACACACTCCTCATGAAACGCTTGTTAAACGCCCCATTCCCACACCAGCATATCCTTTTCCAGATTTGCATTCCTGGACTCCTCTCTTCCTCTCCTCCTTCTGGATATCTCAGATGAATCACAGGCTTTTTCTTTACCCGACGTCAGCAGACAGTCCCATGTATCTCCTAACAGGAATTCCTGTATTAATGCCTCTGTCTGCTCGGCCTTCCTCCTCCAGCCATATCTCATTTCAGCCCTTAAATAATGCCGGAGGATAGTTTCTCTTGGGAGACGCAAACAAATCGTCCATATCTCCCACGTTTCATGTGCGCGTTTGATTTATCAGGTGGAATTTTCTCCCTCGGGAACTAATGGATGCTTCTGGGAGACTGGATCACTGGACTGGGGCTGCATACCAAATGGCACTCTATTCCCTGCATAGTGCACTACTTTCGAACCAAGGCACAATATAGGAAATAGGCTGCCATTCAGAACGACCTTTGGTTTCTCTATATGGATTCCTCGCCTGTGTTTGTTTATAGCTTTATGGTATCCAGTACTTTATAAAGCTGCTTATGAAATCCACGCTGGTATGCTAGTGTTGAGCGTTGGAGTATGTAGGTCGTTTACTATATCTCCTGAGACCCGGCAAAAAAAGGCTTTAGGATGATCTTTTTTTTTTGCATCACATGTGTTTGGGGTGATTTTTTTTAAAGAAAGATATATACATTTTTCTATTTGTATTTGGCTGTTAGGACTCGGTTGAAAGTAAATATGAAACATTTAACATCACAGTAAATGGGGTCAGTAAGTATAAAACAGAGTTAGCGTTCTCCTGTCATCCGCCAAACCCAGATTTGTCCTTCAGACTGCCAGTGAAGCGTGATTCACCACTCCAGAGAACACGTTTCCACTGCTCCAGAGTCCAATGGCGGCAAGCTTTACACCACTCCAGCTGACACTTGGCATTGCGCATGGTGATCTTAGGCGCATGGTGATCTTATATTTGAGATTCTTCAAAGTAGCCACCCTTTGCCTTGATGACAGCTTTACACACTCTTCCCATCGTGCAAAGCTGTCATCAAGGCAAAGGGTGGCTACTTTAAAGAATCTCAAATATAAAAAAATTGTTTAACACTTTTTTGCTTACTACATGATTCCATATGTGTTATTTCATAGTTTTGATGCCTTCACTTTTATATGTAGAAAACAGTACAAATGTACAATGTAGAAATGTAGAAAACAGTAAGAACAGAAAGTAAGAACAGAAAGAAAAACCCTTGAATGAGTAGGTGTGTCCATACTTTTGACTGGTACTGTATATCTCAGGAGTAGTTTGGTGAGGTTTCAGAGCAGTGTAATATTATTTCACATTAAATAAGATCTTGTTAATACATTTTTTATTTATTTATTTTTATTTAACCTTTATTTAACCAGGAAGGGCTCATTGAGATTTAAAATGTATTTTTCAAGAGCGTCCTGGCCAAGATAGGCAGCACCAAGTCATTACAAAAAATTACAGACAGACAACATGAAAAACTACAAGTGATCTAGTAAAAACCATTCATGAATTCACAAGAGTATAACAATATCAAAAACAGCAAATTAAAATCATTGACAGGTCAGGGAATCAGCCTCAAAATCCTAAATCAGTGATTTAAAAACACCAATCGGGACAAGTTCTTCCAGTTTAAAATTATTTTGTAAGGTGTTCCAAGACGATGGCGCAGAGTACATAAAAGCCCTTTTACCAAATTCAGTTCGGACATTTGGAACAGTTAGCAGGATAAAGTCCAGTGAACGAAGAGAGTACCCACCACGTTTCTGAACAATAAAAATGCCCAAATAAAAAGGTAGTAAACACAAAATGGCTTTGTAAATAAAAGTATGCCAGTGATTGAGCCTACGAGTGAATAGAGAAGGCCAGCAAACCCTGGTATACAAAGTGCAGTGGTGCGTAAGGGTTTTGCAGTTTAAAATAAATCTCAAAGTGCCATGGTAAAGAGTGTCAATTGATCTCAAACACTGAGCGGAAGCATTCATATATAAAATATCCCCATAGTCTAGTAAAGGCATAAATGTAGCTGATACTAGCCTCCTTCTGGCTTCAAAAGAAAAACAGGCCTTATTCCTAAAATAAAATCCCAATTTCAGCTTCAATTTTTTTGTACGTTGTTGAATATGCAATTTAAAAGAGAGGCCGTCATCAATTAGAATTCCAAGATATTTATATGAGGTTACAACCTCAATCTCCTTGCCCTGACAGGTAGTAACAGGTGAAAGGTTCAGAGATCTATTTCTTGCATTAGAAAACACCATTAGTTTAGTTTTGTCAGTATTGAGGATAAGCTTCAATTGACACAAGGTATGTTGAACAGTATAAAAAGCAGTTTGCAAGTTCTGGAAAGCTTTTGTAAGAGATGAGGCACAACAGTAAATAACAGTATCATCAGCATAAAAATGAAGTTGTGCATTTTGGACATTTTTGTCTAAATCATTTATATAAATGGTGAATAAGAGAGGACCAAGTACAGAGCCCTGGGGCACACCATTCAGGACAGACAATTTAACAGACATAAGCCCATCAAATTGAGTGCACTGAGCTCTATCAGACAGCTAGTTAGCAAACCATGCAACTGCATGCTCCGAAAGACCTACACTCAACAATCTCTGCCTTAGTATAGCATGATCAACTGTATCAAAAGCCTTAGAGAGATCAATAAAAAGTGAGACACAGTGCTGTTTTTTGTCAAGGGCTTCAGTGATATCATTTTAAACCTTCATGGCTGCTGTAATTGTGCTATGCTTCTTCCTGAAGCCTGATTGGTACATTGATAAAATAGAGTTAGTAAATAAAAACTCTTTTAGCTGTTCACTTACAAGGGTTTCAAGTATTTTCACCAGGCCTGACAGCTTTGAGATTGGCCTATAATTATTTAAAAGAGTTGGATCTCCCCCTTTTAAAAGTGGTAGAACAAATGCTGATTTCCAGATCTTTGGAATTTCATTACATTCCAGGGTTAGATTGAACAGATATGTACGTGGTTCAACTATGAAATCAGCTGCCAGATTTAAAAAGCAGGGATGCAAAAGATCAGGACCTGCAGGCTTTCTTTGATCTAAGGATTTCAGGGCTTTATGTACCACCTGCACTGAGAATGGCAAAAAGCTAAAAGTTTGACCAGCTCTCACTGGTTCATCCACATAGGGTTGTACAGAGACAGAGGACACTGGTTCATCCACACAGGGTTGTACAGAGACAGAGGACACTGAATCAAACAGCCTACCAGATGATACAAAGTGCTCATTGAAACAATTCAGCATTTCAGTTTTGTCATATATAGCAACAGAGTCCTTCAAAACACATGACGGTAATTCATTAACATTACTGTTACCGGACATAGACTTAATAGCATTCCAAAACTTTCTAGGGTCATTCAGGTTATCAGTGGTAAATATCCTCTGTAGTCGAATCAGGATGCACTACCTGCCCCAATGAATGTGGCAACTTTAAAGTTTGGTAGAGTAATGGTCCGGTGCTGTTTGTCATGGTTCGGGCTTGGCCTCTTACTTCTAGTGAAGGGAAATTTTAATGCTATAGCATACAATTACATTCTAGACGATTTTGTGCTTCCAACTTTTTGGCAACAGTTTGGGAAAGGCCCTTTCCTGTTTCAGCATGACAATGCCCCCTTGCTCAAAGCGAGGTCCATACAAAAATGCTTTGTCAAAATTGGCGTGGAAGAGCTTGACTGGACTGCACAGATCCCTGACCTCAACCCCAGCGGAACACCTTTGGGATGAATTGGAACGCCGACTGCGAGCCAGGCCTAATCGCCCAACATCAGTGCTCAACCTCACTAATGCTCTTGTGGCTGAAGGGAAGCAAATCCCTGCAGTAATGTTCCATCATCTAGTGCAAAGCCTTCCATGAAGAGTGAAGGCTGTTATAGCAGCAAGGGGAGACCAACTCCATATTAATGCCTATAATTTTGGAATGAGATGTTCAACGAGCAGGTGTCCACATACTTTTGGTCATATAGTGTATTTACCTATTAGAAACTATTTGAATATCAAACTCACAAAAAGTACAATTATATAATTAGACACGCTTACCATAAAATGCCATTTGTTTAAGAGGGGATCTAATGCCGGAGTATGCCCATAAAAGCTTCCCCATGGAGCTGAGCTGGCCACACTGAGCCCATGTAGGAGTCAAAGGTCTCTCTCTGTATTTCTCTACTCTATTGGTTGTCCTCTCTATATCTACTGTACCGTGTTACTGCTGTCTATATCCCTCCCTTTGGTTACTGCCCTCTCATGCATGTAATCCACTTCCGCTATCTCTCTCTGTTCGTCTCTATATGCTCACTCTGCCGCTACTTCTATTTGCCTCTATTGCTCTCTCTTTCTTTCTTTCTCTGTCTCTTTTTGTCTCTCTTTTTGTCTCTCTTTCTTTCTCTCTTTTTCTCTCTGTCTGTTGGTCTCTCTTGTCTGTCTCTGCCTCTCTCGCTCGCTTTCGCTCGCTCTCTCTCTCTCTCCGTCCCTCCGTGTCTCAGTCCACCCTCCCGTCTCCCTCTCTTCACTTTCTCCTATG